>NC_092731.1:11506450-11687238 GCF_047496885.1 Scyliorhinus torazame | reverse complement strand
GGGGGGGGGGGGGGGAAGTGGGGGTGGGGGGTGGGGTGGGGGGTAGTGGGGGTGGGGGGGGTGGGGGGGGGGGTGGGGGGGGGGGTGGGGGGGTGGGGTGGGGGGTAGTGGGGGTGGGGGGGGTGGGGTGGGGGGTAGTGGGGGTGGGGGGGTGGGGGGGTGGGGTGAGGGGGGTGGTGTGGGGGGTAGTGGGGGTGGGGGGTGGGGTGGGGGGGGTAGTGGTTGGGGAGGGTGGGGGTGGGGGGTGGGGTGGGGGAGCTGGGGGGGTGGGGGTGGAGGGGGTAGTGGGGGGTGGGGGGGGTGGGGTGGGGGAGCTTGGGGGGTGGGGGGGGTGGGGGGGTGGGGTGGGGGAGCTGGGGGGGGTGGGGGGTGGGGGGTGGGGGGGTGGGGTGGAGGGGGTGGGGGTGGAGGGGGGGGTGGGGGGGGGGGGTGGGGGTGGAGGGGGTAGTGGGGGGTGGGGGGGGTGGAGGGGGTAGTGGGGGGTGGGGGGGGTGGGGGGGGTGGGGGGGTGGGGTGGGGGAGTTGGGGGGGGTGTGGGGGTGGAGGGGGTAGTGGGGGTTGGGGTGGGGTGGGTGTGGAGTGGGGGTGGGGTGGGTGGGGGGGGGGGTGCGGTGGGGGGGGGCAGCTTCCAGTTCCCAGCCAGGACCAGGTTCATCATTGAAAACCTTGGTGGACACCAGCTCTCAGCAAATCAGATATCGACTCTGGGATCTTCCTGTTGCTACCAGCTCGTACCACACTCTGAAGGCACACCTGCACTCCCGCAATGTCTGTGGAGGCATCTGTAACTTGGCAGCATCCTCCCTTCTGAGGCAGGAGACTGTCCCACTCCAGTGATGTGAAACCAAACCCAGGTTGACATTCCCAGCGCAGAGCTGAGGGGGTGGGGGGTCAGATAGTGTCAGTGATGCCACCTCTTGCATGAGTTGCTAAACCGAGCACCCGTCTGCCCCCTCATGCAACGTGCAAGTTGCCAAAGATGGTAATGTATTGTCGAAGGGGCACAAGGCGATTAAAAGGTGCTGGAGTACAGATTGGTGGGCATCACTGGGTCTCCAACATCTGGCTAAAGTGGCCAATCTTGTACAGATCCAGATGGAGAGTGTCCACAGACTATCAGATGTGCAAGATCAGGACTGGGGCCTGGGGGTGAGTCTCGGCCTAGAATTGAACCTGAACCACTTATTGGTAACCCGCACAACATACATACCCACGTACTGCCACACGTGGGTGCAGTCCCAATGCCAACTCCTTCCAAACTGTACCTTAGCCTACTATCATGTGACTCTCTACATCATATCATGGGCAGTACTCTTTCCCAGTCCCACCCAGCACCCTGGCCTCGTCACTCGGTCAGTAGGTAACAATCAGCGTTGATCAAGTTCCCGCTCGCTGATCCTGGGGGCGTGAAGGCAGATTCCAGCTCTGTTGCTGAAATCAGCTGACACTCGGCACACTTGGGTGGCAACCTGGAACTTTCTGGGATGCGCGAGATGAGCTCACGGTCGGATCAATTTCCCTCCTTCGATGAAGAGCGGTTGGCGGATGATGCAATCATCAATTCACTCAAAGACACGAGGAGAGGTAAACCGTGGTTTTAATCAGCTTAGAACAGTGCCTGCCTGCGACTGGTACAATACTGGGAACTGCCTGCAGGTCAGCTGCTCTTTATACTTTCTCTTAAGGGGAGCAGCCATGGGCGGAGCCCGTACATGCCCCAACATATCCCCCTGAGGGTGAAGCCACACAATGGCCCACATGGTGGAGCCCACAGGGTTAACAACATAACACCACAGCAGAACATGATACAAATGCACTGGTGAATTATTAGCACCATACATTCGCCACAGCGGATATTGTTGGTATAAAATGGCCGCCACCTTTGCCAACAGATCGTCACAACACATGAAATATTGTTGCTTTCTTGAACCCTTTTCTCTCGCACTCCCAAGTGATGCACAGCGATGAATTACTCTTTCTTGTAATCATTGCTAAGTGAGTATTCTGCACGAAGATCCCACAATATCCCTTTTTCAAAATAAATTTAGAGTACCCAATTACTTTTTTCCCAACTAAGGGGCAATTTAGCGTGGCCAATACACCTACCCTGCACATCTTTGGGGTTGTGGGGGTGAGACCTACGCAGACACAGGGCTGGTTTAGCACAGGGCTAAATCGCTGGCTTTGAAAGCAGACCAAGGCAGGCCAGCAGCACGGTTCAATTCCCGTACCAGCCTCCCCGAACAGGTGCCGGAATGTGGCGACTAGGGGCTTTTCACAGTAACTTCATTTGAAGCCTACTTGTGACAAGTGATTTCCATTTTCATTTCAATATGCAAACTCCACACGGACAGTGACCCGGGGCCGGGATTGAACCCGGGTCCTCGGCGCCGTGAGGCACGATAGCCCTGTTTTGAATAATTTTGAAAATATGTAAATTCTTGGGCATCGCTGGCTGGGCCCAGCATTTGTTGCCCATCACTAATTGCCCCCTGAGAAGGTAGATGGTAAACTGCCTGCTTAAGCCGCTGCAGCCCATGTAGTGTAGGTGCACCCACAAGTCTACACCAGGGAGGAAGAATACACCAGGCCCCTTCCTCCTTGAGGGAGGAATGTTGGCCAGGACTCCTGGGAACCCTACCCCTCTGCGAACAGCTGCCAGCCTGGGGTCGTGACCGTCCAATTGAACAGGCGCCTGCTCCAGCAGGGCAGTACCCCCGCCGACGAGGACTAGGTTTAAGGCCTCATCGAAAGACGGCACCCCTGTCACTGCAGCACTCCCTTAGCACTGGTGTTTTGCCCTCAAGTTTGTGCTCAAATCTCTGTAGTTGGACTTAATTGAACCCATGGTACAGCTTTGTTGACAGGTCAAGTACAGCCCAACTCCATTTAGAAATTTAGATCGACCTTGAGTTCATTTGAGCAAAGCTCATGAGGGTGTTCGGACGAGGTGCAATATATGTTCGAGCATTACAGTTGGTTGCATTTTGTTGAAGCTGGGACTTTTTTTCCCTTAAAACGTGAAAAATAATAAAACATGCACACCAAAAAAGCTTGCATGCAACCTGGCAAGGGCACCTGTAGATCAATCAGGTGTGTTGCAACCTGAGAAAACCGGTTTCTAAATGGAGCAAAGTTTACACCCAACAGGAAGTGGGTGCTTTTGAAATGGAAGAGTGCGGAGTTGGCAGGTGGGGCCTTGTTTTCCACCGTCCGTCTTGTTTCCATGGCAACCGCCGTCAGCCGTACCGTCAATAAGGTCAGCTGGTCGGAGGCAGTGCAATTTGATTTCCCGAGCCCGCTGATTCAAGCAGGGAGCAGACTCTACGGCACGTGCATGGGTGTTAGAAATGCCATTCAGGGCAGCACGGTGGCGCAGAGGTTAGCATTGCTGCCTCACGGCGCAGAAGCACCGATGCCCGTTCAATGCGCCCTCATTTTTCAATATGGTCGCGGCCGGCATTGTTAAAAGCCGGCGGTTGCGCACGAATGTGCGCCATCGGGAGCGCTGCGACGGGCGGCATCCCCGACCCTCCCGACACCCACCCGCGGGTCGCGACCCCGACTTTGAAAATGCCTGCTCCAAGGGGTTAAATACAGCAAGGGAGGGGACAAGGCTGGGGAGATCTGACCAACTGGCCTTTCAAACGCAGTGGAATGTGTCGGATCAGGATCACATACCAGCCCCATTGTTCAGAACAATTCAAAGAGTAAAGTTGGCAACAGGCACCCGCTGCCCTGTGGGGACTACCCTGCTTTGTATTTTAATCTTTTCTATAAATTCCCCTCTTTGATCTTGGTAAACAAACTACTGTGAATAAACCTCAGAGTTTCTGGTCCCTCTCGCGTTTCGTCGCTTTCAATTGTGTCTTTTACCCCTCAGCCTGAGTGTAAACAGACGGCCCGATCATCGCATTGCTCTTGGTGGGATCCTGCTGTGCGCAAAATGTCCTCTGTGCTTCCTCACCTTAGCAGAGCGACGGCACTCTGAATGTAATTCATTGGCTATAAAGCGCTTTGGGCTGTCCTAAGGATGTGTGGGGCGCCGTCTCAATTCAATTCTTTCTTTTGTGCATCAATGTCTAGTTTTCTTGTATGTATTTGAACCCGGGGGCTTTTACTCGCGTCAAAATATAATGTATACCAATTTCTTACATTCATCCCAGGATATTCAGGGAATTGAAGGGTATTGCAATAGGGTGCGACAGTGAAATGGAGGATAAACACTGGAATTGTGAAGAAATTAGGATGTACCGCTTGTCCAAAATAATTGGATAACTAGGGCACCGCAGTGGGTTAGCGCAGTGGTTAGCACTGCTGCCTCACGGCGCCGAGGTCCCGGGTTCGATCCCGGCTCTGGGTCACTGTCCGTGTGGAGTTTGCACATTCTCCCCGTGTCTGCGTGGGTTTCGCCCCCACAACCCAAAGATGTGCAGGGTAGGTGGATTGAACATGCTAAATTGCCCCTTCATTGGAAAGAATTAATTGGATACCCTAAAGTTATAAAAAAATAATAATTGGATAATTTCATAGAATTTACAGTGCAGAAGGAGGCCATTCGGCCCATCGAGTCTGCACCGGCCCTTGGAAAGAGCACCCCACCCAAGGTCCACGCCTCCACCCTATCCCCATAACCCAGTAACCCCACCCAACCTTTTTGGACACTTAAGGGGCAATTTAGCGTGGCCAATCCACCTAACCTGCACATCTTTGGACTGTGGGAGGAAACCGGAGCACCCGGAGGAAATCCACGCAGACACGGGGAGAACGTGCAGACTCCACATAGGCAGTGAGCCAGCAGGGAATCGAACCTGGGACCCTGGAGCTGTGAAGCAACTGTGCTAACCACTGTGCTACCGGGCTGCTCTTGTATAGTGCTTTTCATGACCACTGGATGTCTGGCAATGCTTTACTGCCAATGAGTATTTTTGAAGAGTGAAGTGAAAGTTACCATAGTCCCAGAGGACCATAGGCTGCTTTTCCCTTTGAGGGGGAGGCGATTTAACCTGAGGGCCACCACACCTCAGGCGAGGGGCGAGGTTGAGAAGGCGGAGCCTTCGTGAATAACCTCTGCCAGAGCGGGAATTGAACCCACTCTGTTGGCTCCGCGTCACAATCACAGTCCAGCCAACTGAGCGAACCAACCCCTTTTTTTGAAGGGTTGTCATTGTTGTAATGCAGGAAATTCAGCAGCCAATTTACACACAGTAAGATCCCAAAACAGCAATGTGATAATGAGCAGATTTATTTTTGTGGCTTCGATTGAGGGATAAATCTTGACCAGGACACTGGAGAGAGCTCTCCCCTGCTCGAATTCAAAATAATGCCCTGGGATCATTTGCATCAACCCGACTTTCTGGACGGTGTCTTTGACACAGCAGTTCGCCAACACTTACTCAGCAATTCCCTGGTCACCCAGGCACTTGTTTAGAACAAAGAACAAAGAAAAGTACAGCACAGGAACAGGCCCTTCGGCCCTCCAAGCCCGTGCCGACCATGCTGCCCGACTAAACTACAATCTTCCTGGGTCCGTATCCCTCTTTTCCCATCCTATTCATGTATTTGTCAAAATGCCCTTACTCTGCAAGGTTTTGGGCTTTTCAATCTTGGCCATAATGAAGCTCTACCAAATGGCATGTCCAATTTATGGAGATGCCCATCTTTGCCCTGGAGTGTTTGGTAATGAAGATGATGGTGATGGGGAAGACCATTACACTCCGAAGCCCAAGTTAGACTGATCGTGTCCATCCTCCCGTGGGATTACTTAGGGGGAAATCGCCATTGGGTTGTTAATGGAAACAAGTCTTGATTTCAGTGTGAGGGAGGATGAAGATTGTGTCGGGTAGGACCATGCCAGAGGTCAGGAGAGAGATGTGATGCCCCACCCCCACCTCCCATGACATCCAGGGATGACTTCTCTCTTTCTCAATTAATTATTCTTTGTATTTTTCAGTACTGATTCTCGAGGAGGCAGAAGGTGATGATCTCACCAACAAGACGTTGAAGATCACAGATTTTGGGTTGGCGCGGGAGTGGCACCGTACCACGAAAATGAGCGCCGCCGGGACCTATGCTTGGATGGCCCCGGAAGTCATCAAATTGTCCCTGTTTTCCAAGAGCAGTGACGTGTGGAGGTAACGGGAACACTGAAAACTGAGCCGGACTTCACTCCGGCTAATGCTCTAAAAGACAGCAGAAGGGCATAAATATTGTGGCTAACCCAAATCTTCTCCATCACCTTGCCCATCTGCACCCCTTGCCTCACCCTATATCCTGAAGTGGCCAGCTCCGTGGTTCCGTGCGTGGCCTCCCCCCATAAACGTCAACTCTGCTGCCCTGACCTGCGCCCTGTCCCGTTCACCCCTCGCCCCCTGCCCCGTTCACCCCTCGCCCCCTGCCCCGTTCACCCCTCGCCCCCTTGTGTTTGTTGGCCGACATTAGCTTCCAGTCCGGCAGTATCTCGATAGTAAAACCTCCATCCTTGTTTTCAAATCCCTCCAGAGCCTCTCCTCTCCCCTCTCCTCCGGCCCCCTGCGAGGCTCCCCTTCTCCCCTCTTGCGAGGCCTCATTTTGTAATAAATCTTTCCAATGAAGGGGCAATTTAGCGCGGCCAGTCCACCTACCCTGCACAGCTTTGGGTTGCGGGGGTCAGACCCACGCAGACACTGGGAGAATGTGCAAACTCCACCCGGACAGTGACCCGGGGCCGGGATTGAACCCGGGTCCTCGGTGCCGTGAGGCTAACCACCACTATCTTGAGGGGCCTCATTTGAGCAATGCTGGCCGTCTCTTCAGCTGCCTAGACCTGGAATTCCCTTCCCAAATCTTTACACCTCCGTCCTCATTTGAAACACTCACTAAAATCTATTTCGTCACCCGCCCTTCTATCTCATCTTTTGGGTTTGTGTTAAAATGTGTTTGTTAACACTCCCCATGGAGCACCATTGGAATGTTAGCTACAATAAAGCTGCTTTATGAATGTAAGAGGCTGCTGTTTTTGTAGCTTGGTTAGCAAGTGTAGTTATCGTGTGTGAGACTGAAACATTGAAGACCGGGGGGGGTCTTCATATTCTTGAGCAATTTTAATCCTCCTTTCGCTCTGCTCCTCAGTTTCGGAGTCTTGCTGTGGGAGTTACTGACGGGGGAGGCTCCGTATCGTGAGATTGATGGACTGGCCGTAGCTTACGGAGTGGCCGTGAATAAACTGACCCTTCCCATCCCGTCGACCTGTCCCGAGCCCTTTGGAAAACTCTTGGAAGGTAAGAGCACCGTGGATACTGTCTGGTGCATCTCCGCAGAGGGAGGGCAGCTTTTAATTCTCCCATGACGTGGCCTCACTGTAAATGTGCTTGGTGACAGATTGCTGGAATTCGGATGCACGCAGCCGCCCGTCCTTCACCTCCATCCTAGCTCAGCTGGTCACCATCGAGCAGTCGTCCCTCTTTGAGATGCCGCTGGAGTCTTTCCACTCCCTGCAGGAGGACTGGAAGCTGGAGATCCAGGATATGTTCAACGAGCTACGGACAAAAGAGAAGGTAGGCGAGCGGCAGGGATCGTAGGTTTGTGGCAGTGCCAGGCCTGAGGGCGGAACACCGGGATGGAGCGATGGAAAGCACATCGTCCCACTCACGGTTGTCTAACAACTATCATTGGTTGTTGAACAAAACCCATCTGGGTCACTAATGCCCCTTTAGGGAAGGAAATCTGCCGCCCTTACCCGGTCTGGCCTACGTGACTCCAGCCCACTGCGATGGGGTTGAATCTTAACTGCCCCTCTGAAATGGCGCAATGTAAATGTTCCTCCCATCATGCCACGAGGAGAGGGCCACCCACTGGCGCTGCATACGTCCCTGGATGTCAACTCTGAATTCGGAAACAGTCTCCACAAGCCCCGGGCTGCCTGGAAGGGCGATTTGAACCCTCCGCCTTCTGACGCAACAGCAACAACTTGCTCTGAAATAGCACCTTTAGCGTAATGCAATGTCCCAAGGCACTCCACGGGAGCAATATAAAACAAAGTATGACACCAATCCACATCAGGAGATATTGGGTCAGGTGACCAAACCCTCGGTCAGAGGGGTAGGTTTTCAGGAGCGCCTAAAGAGAGGAGGTTGGGATGCTCCAAGAGGTTCAGGACCCAGGCAGCTGAAGCCGCCAAGGGTGGAGCTATTAAAATCGGGGAGGCGCGAGAGGTCAGAATTAAATGAGCGCAGAGATCGTGGAGGGTGGGGCGACTGGAGGCTGTTACAGATGTTACAGGGATGCAGATAGATACTTTTGGAGATGGCAGAAAGATGACACCCAAGGTCAGGAATGAGCTTCCATTCAGCTAAAGGCTCCAGCTGGAAGGTTCTGGGGACAGGTGACTGAACGCAGAAACATCCCAATATCTGATCTCTTTGGCTTCAGGAATTGCGGAGCTGGGAGGAGGAGTTGAGCAGAGCTGCTGCCCAGCAGAGGAACCACGAGGAAGTGCTCCGGAGGCGGGAGCAGGAGTTGGCGGAACGCGAGATTGACATCGTCGAACGCGAGCTCAACATCATCATGCGGCAGCTGTACCAGGAGAAACCCAAAGTCAAAAAACGCAAAGGCAACTTCAAGAAGAGCCGGTTAAAGCTGAAGGATGGAAACTGGATCAGCCTGCCGTCCGGTAGGCCCCGCGCCTCCGCGGGGCGGACCCGGGGCCCAGCGCTTACAAGGCATCCATTCCGAAAGAGGCCCTTTCATAACCCCCAAGATGTCTCAAAGCGCTTGGCAACCGATAAAACACTTTGCTTTGTGGAGTGTGCTTGCCATTGTAATGTAGGGAGTGCGGCAGCCAATTTACACACAGCAAGATCCCACTTAAAGCAACCTGACCGTCTGTTAATTAGTGTGGGGGGGGGCGTATAAATATTGGCACCAGGACACGGGGGAGAACTCCCCCCAAACAGGTGCCATGGCGCCTTTTATATCCACACGGGGACAAGTTTCATTCAGGTTCCTCCCTGCAAACCCCTCTAGCTCTGACCCAGCGCTCTCCCCTCCCTCCCTCCGTCTGACCTCGAGCCCCGTCTCCATGGATAGTGAAAGCTGGCTTTTTCACTCAATCCCTGTAACATGTTACTCGCAGCCTTGGGGTAACGCTCGATGGAACACGCCAAGCTGGAACATCAGTCGGCTATTCAACCGAGACGGGGAGCATAACAGAGCTGAGCCGGACCCTGTCCCCAGCCAGTCCCTCCAAGGTGCTCAGGCTGGTTCGCTCTGTAACTCAGGACAGGCAAGGGATCAAACCGGGGTCTTGCTGTTCCCTGCTGCTCTGCTCCGTACGGGACCAAGCCAGGGTGACGAGATCCCACCTTGCTTTAATTATCCTATAGGGGGCAGATTGGGTCCAGAGCCACTGGAACGTAGAAGAACGAGCAATGATCTTATTGAAACACATAAACTCGAGGGAGAAAGTTTAAAGATAAAGGGGGTCTCTCATTTAAGATTTCTTCTCTCAAAGGGTCATTAATCTATCAAATTCTTTCCCCTAGAGAAGGGGGGTGTGGGTGGGACATGGGTAGGTCACTGAATATAATCAAAACTGAGTTGCAGATTTTTGATTGACAAGGCAGTCGAGGGTTATTGGGGGGAGGGCGTACAGCGGGTGCGGGGGATAGTTAAGGCCACAATCAGATGGGCCATGATAATGTCAGTCTTCTCATATTGAATGGCGGAGCAGGTTTGATGGGCTGAATGGCCTCCTCCTGCTCCTAATTCCTATGATGTTGTGGACATATCTTTTTCTTTTAATATAAATTTAGAGTACCCAATTATTTGTTTCCAATTAAGGGGCAATTTAGCGCGGCCAATCCACCTACCCTGCACATCTTTGGGTTGTGGGGGGTGAGACCCACGCAGTCATGGGGAGAATGTGCAAACTCCACACGGACAGTGACCCGGGGCCGGGATCGAACCCGGGACCTCAGCGCCGTGAGGCAGCAGCGCTGACCACTGCGCCAACCTCGTGTTGTGGATATACGTGATGCTGAAAGATAACACGAGGGCTTCTCTTTGTCCACAAGGGTTTGAGCACAAGATTACGGTGCAGGCGTCCCCGAACGTGGACAAGAGGAAAGGGCAAGCGACGGATGGATCGAGCCCCCCTGGAAGTCCCAGCATGATCCCCAGGCTGAGAGCCATTCGCCGTGAGTTGTTTATATTTGTCTACTTCAGTTGAGTGAAGCCAGGAACAGGGACACTGACGAGTTAAAATGAAATCTAGTGCAGCTCAGTTTAGTTGAGTTTGATAATTTAATTTTTGAATATATTCAGCTGCTAAAACTTGTTCCGCCCGCTCGGCGCTCTGTCTTCAGGTACATTCCCCAACCCTGTCGTCATTTGAAAGGTTCTGGGGTCCTCAATTGGAACTTGTTGAGAGCCCACCCGGGGTACTGGGTGCAGCTTTGGTCCCCCGACCCGAGTGGAAAGATGTACTTCCCACAGAGGGAGTGCGACACAGGTTTACTGAACCAATTCCCTCGACGGAGGGGGTGACCTTGTGAGGAGAGATTAAACAGACTGACTGGGCCTTGACGCTCTGGAGCTTTGAGACCCTCTCATTGAACATCCCCAGAGGGCCCGACAGGATTGATACTGGAAGGGGGTGCGGGAAGGGGTTCTGGAACCAGGGACACCGTCTCAGAATAAGCGGCCGGCCCTTTAGGACTGGGACGAGGAGGAATGTCTTCGCTCGGAGGGTGGCGAATCTTTGGAATGCTCGACCAGAGATATGTGGAGACTCTGTCATTGAGCCTGTTCGAGACTGAATGGGTACATTTCTAGATATCAATGACCAGGACGATAGTGCAGGAAAATCGTGCCGATAATCTCATTGGAAGGTGCAGCAGGTGTGATGGGCTGAATGGCCCTCCTCCTCCTGTTCCTTGTAGTAATAATAATATTATTATCAGTTAGAGCTCAGGACTGCTTCCGTCCAGTAAACCCGGCGGGGTGTACGAGCCCCAGGCGGGGTGTACGAGCCCCAGGCGGGGTGTACGAGCCCCAGGCGGGGTGTACGAGCCCCAGGCGGGGTGTACGAGCCCCAGGCGGGGTGTACGAGGCCCAGGCGGGGTGTACGAGGCCCAGGCGGGGTGTACGAGCCCCAGGCGGGGTGTACCAGCCCCAGGCGGGGTGTACCAGCCCCAGGCGGGGTGTACGAGGCCCAGGCGGGGTGTACGAGGCCCAGGCGGGGTGTACGAGGCCCAGGCGGGGTGTACGAGGCCCAGGCGGGGTGTACGAGGCCCAGGCGGGGTGTACGAGGCCCAGGCGGGGTGTACGAGGCGCCAGGCGGGGTGTACGAGGCGCCAGGCGGGGTGTACGAGGCGCCAGGCGGGGTGTACGAGGCGCCAGGCGGGGTGTACGAGGCGCCAGGCGGGGTGTACGAGGCGCCAGGCGGGGTGTACGAGGCGCCAGGCGGGGTGTACGAGGCGCCAGGCGGGGTGTACGAGGCGCCAGGCGGGGTGTACGAGGCGCCAGGCGGGGTGTACGAGGCGCCAGGCGGGGTGTACGAGGCGCCAGGCGGGGTGTACGAGGCGCCAGGCGGGGTGTACGAGGCGCCAGGCGGGGTGTACGAGGCGCCAGGCGGGGTGTACGAGGCGCCAGGCGGGGTGTACGAGGCGCCAGGCGGGGTGTACGAGGCGCCAGGCGGGGTGTACGAGGCGCCAGGCGGGGTGTACGAGGCGCCAGGCGGGGTGTACGAGGCGCCAGGCGGGGTGTACGAGGCGCCAGGCGGGGTGTACGAGGCGCCAGGCGGGGTGTACGAGGCGCCAGGCGGGGTGTACGAGGCGCCAGGCGGGGTGTACGAGGCGCCAGGCGGGGTGTACGAGGCGCCAGGCGGGGTGTACGAGGCGCCAGGCGGGGTGTACGAGGCGCCAGGCGGGGTGTACGAGGCGCCAGGCGGGGTGTACGAGCCCCAGGCGGGGTGTACGAGCTCCAGGCGGGGTGTACGAGGCCCAGGCGGGGCTGCGGGAGAGGGAAGTAGGTCGGGAGTGGGCCTGAGTGAGGCCCGGACCTCCGGAACCGGGGCCCTGAAGGCCCAGGAAATGTAAAGATCCACCCTTGTTCTTGGGGTCGGAGGTTGCTGTTTTTCTCTCTGGTTTGAGTTTTACGAGTCTGGAGATTTGGGGAAAGGGCGTTGTTGAAAGGGGGGATAAATCCTTGATCAGGCCATCAGAGGCCTGTTACTATCGGCAATGGTGACACCCACCGCCTGGGGTGTCGAGCAGGATGAAAGGTGAAGGACTTGGTTACAGAAACGGAAAGCATTGACCTCCAATCCGCCGGTGTAAAATATCAAATGTAACAATGCTGCCCTCCTGTGGTCTTTCCATGTACATGTCTAAATTGCAGCTGGCTGGAGCTCAGGAAGTCCCAAAGTGTTTTACAGCCAATGCAGTGCGTTCTTTTGAAGTGTACTCAGTGCTGGAATATGGGAAATGTGGCAGCCAATTTGCACACAGCAAGATCGCACAACCAGCAGTGTGATGATGACCAGATCATCTTGTCCTAGTGATGTTGATTGACGGATAAACATTGACCCCAGAACTGTAGAGGGCTGGTTTAGCTCAGTGGGCTAGACAGCTGGTGTGTGATGCAGAACAAGGCCAGCAGCACGGGTTCAATTCCCGTACCAGCTGAGATTTCTGAATTCTCCCTCCGTGTACCCGAACAGGAGCCGGGGTGGCGACTAGGGGCTTCTCACAGTAACTTCATTGCAGTGTTAATGTAAGCCCTCTTGTGACAATAATAAAGGTTTTTCTTTCTGGTCCCGTTGACAGCAGATTGAGCCTTGGTTTAATATCTCAAATGTCACCTCCCACAATGTAGCCGTCCTCCGCGAGAGCCGCTCTTGACATTTTCGCTCCGGCCTCGAGAGTGGGACTTAAACCCACTACCTTCCGAGATGAGAGTGCTGTCGACAGAGCCACAGCAGAAGGGCAGCATGGTGGCACAGTGGTTAGCACTGCTGCCTCACGACGACGAGAACCCAGGTTCAATCCCGGCCTCGGGTCACCGTCCGTGTGGAGTTTGCACATTCTCCCCGTGAGTCTCACCCCTGTGATGTTCTCTGTTGGGTCTATCAAGATGCTCAGAGAACGTAGTGTTAACAAAGAACATCGAGCTGAATTATTAAACAAAGCTGATTTATTTTACATTACTAAATTAAAGATTCTAATCAGTCAACAAGGAATAAGTTATTAAATAAAACAATACAGTTCTCTTACAACAGAACTCTACGCTTGTACACCTGGGGCGGGATTCTCCACCCCGCCACATTTCTGCCTCGACCCGTCAACGGGATTCTCCGTTACGCTGGCTGGTCAATGGGGTTTCCCATTGTGGGGCAGCCCCGCGCCGTCAGGAAACCCCCGGGCGCCAGCAAAACAGAGAATCCCGCCGTTGGAGAATCCCGCCCCTGATCTCTCTAACGCCTTACAACCTTCTCCCAGAATCCCAGAAGTCACATGATATTTGTACTGCTATTCCTCATCTCCATCTGGTGGTGAGAAGTATTATTACATTATTGTTAACCCCTTTTATTCCTTACAATACACATATTGATGTGCAGAGTAGGTGGATTGGCCACGCTAGATTTCCCCTTAATTGGGGCAAAAAATGAATTGGGCACTTGAAATTTAAAAAAAAGAGAGCGACAACAGACACCAAAAGGAAAGGATTCCGTGAAGAGCCTCGACCAGCGCTGCATTGTTGAGGTGTCCGGGCGGAGAGCGGAACCACCAATAGTGCGGCAGCTAAATGTGACGGCCAACGGTTAATCGAATCGCTTCTTGCCCACAGTGACTCCTGGCGAAGGCAGTCAGACCTGGGGACGCAGTGCCGTATACAAACGGGAAGAGTTCGAAGGCCACAAGAAGAAGGGTCGGACCTGGGGCCCAAGCTCGACACAGCAGAAGGAGCGCCTGGGCGGGGAGGACAGGTGAGAATCTTCCGGAATCGGCTGGCACATCGGACTGGCCCCCACCATCCCTGGCAGCGATGGTCAGCCCTTCCGACGATCCTCGGAATAGTTTGAGGATGAAATGTTGGGTTGACATTCCCATGGCTCACGACACAAACGGCGATAGTTGGCTGGGAGAGGAGCAGCGGGATCTGAACCCTGCTCTCAAACAGCGGAGATTAATAACAGCACTAACTCAGGTTTAAAACAGAAACAAGGGCAGGATCCAGAGACTGGACCTGTAGCCCCTCAAGTATTCGAGATCAGGGAATGATCTAACTGAGGTGTTTGAGACATTAAAGAATGTGTTTGGGTAGACTAAACTATTTCCCCTGGGCAAGGATAGGGGGCTGGGGTGTAGAGTGGGGAACTCACTCCCCTAAAAAGCTACTGAGGACGGGGTTCAATTCAAACCTTCAAGCTGTGATGATTGTTTACTGAGTAGTGGATTCAACCTGTGGGACCAGGATCGGTAAGTTACAGGATAGTCATGATCAGGTTCGAGGGGCTGAATGGCCTCCTACAGTTCCTATGTACAAGAATATCACATACAAATGTCAAAGTGAATTGGAGGAGAATTCTCCTTTGTGTCGAAATGCTGGACTTGCTCAGAATGAGATATTATTACATCATATTGGTCACCGTAACAAAGCCAGCTACCATTCAACACTGAGATGCAGGTATCTTATTCTCAAAGTGAGGCTGTAACTCTGAACAAAAGAACACTTTCTCCTACAGGGCACTCACCTAGGTCAGATTCAATATCAAGTAGAGTTCCCTCGACACTGTCCCCATCAAACACTCCCAGGACAGGTACAGCACAGGGTTAGATACAGAGTACAGCTCCCTCTACACTGTCCCCATCAAACACTCCCAGGACAGGGACAGCACAGGGTTAGATACAGAGTAAAGCTCCCTCTACTCTGTCCCCATTAAACACACCCAGGACAGGTACAACACGGGTTAGATACAGAGTAAAGCTCCCTCTACACTGTCCCCATCAAACACTCCCAGGACAGGTACAGCACGGGGTTAGATACAGAGTAAAGCTCCCTCGACACTGCCCCCATCAATCACACCCAGGACAGGTACAGCACGGGGTTAGATACAGAGTAAAGCTCCCTCGACACTGTCCCCATCAAACACTCCCAGGACAGGTACAGCACGGGGTTAGATACAGAGTAAAGCTCCCCCGACACTGTCCCCATCAAACACTCCCAGGACAGGTACAGCACAGGGTTAGATACAGAGTACAGCTCCCTCTACACTGTCCCCATCAAACACTCCCAGGACAGGGACAGCACAGGGTTAGATACAGAGTAAAGCTCCCTCTACTCTGTCCCCATTAAACACACCCAGGACAGGTACAACACGGGTTAGATACAGAGTAAAGCTCCCTCGACACTGTCCCCATCAAACACTCCCAGGACAGGTACAGCACGGGGTTAGATACAGAGTAAAGCACCCTCAATACTGTCCCCATCAAACACTCCAGGACAGGTCCAGCACGGGGTTAGATACAGAGTAAAGCTCCCTCTACACTGTCCCCATCAAACACTCCCAGGACAGGGACAGCACAGGGTTAGATACAGAGTAAAGCTCCCTCAACACTGTCCCCATCATACACTCCCAGGACAGGTACAGCACGGAGTTAGATACAGAGTAAAGCTCCCTCTACATTGTCCCCATCAAACACTCCAGGACAGGTACAGCACGGGGTTAGATACAGAGTAAAGCTCCCTCTACACTGTCCCCATCAAACACTCCCGGGACAGGTACAGCACGGGGTTAGATACAGAGTAAAGCTCCCTCTACACTGTCCCCATCAAACACTCCCAGGACAGGTACACCACGGGGTTAGATACAGAGTAAAGCTTCCTCTACACTGTCCCCATCAAACACTCCCAGGACAGGTACAGCACGGGGTTAGATACAGAGTGAAGCTCCCTCTACACTGTCCCCATCAAACACTCCCAGGACAGGTTCAGCACGGGGTTAGATACAGAGTAAAGCTCCCTCTACACTGTCCCCATCAAACACTCCCAGGACAGGTTCAGCACGGGGTTAGATACAGAGTGAAGCTCCCTCTACACTGTCCTGTTAATGAGCCTCAGTCCCAAGCCAGCTGAGCAGCCACTCTGTGCCAATGTGGCATCATTGAGCTTGTTCTATATCCTCCCTTTTGAGGCCGTTTTGTTCAATGGTTCCTGTTCTCACTCGATCCTGGATAGAGCCCAAACCCAGTCAACGAAGATGACTGTGGATCACAGAGTCACTTCCAGCACAGAAGGAGGCCATTCGACCCATCGAGTCTGCACCAACCCTCCAAAGCAGCACCCTGTCTCGGGCCCGCTCCCCCACCCTTTAACCACCTACCTCGCACATCATTGGACTGTGGGAGGAAACCGGAGCACCCGGAGGAAACCCACACCGACACAGGGAGAATGTGCAAACTCCACACAGACAGTCACCCGAGGCTGCAATCAAACCCGGGCCCCTGGTGCAGTGAAGCAGCAGTGCTAACCACTGTGTCATCGTTTCCCCATAGCCCGCTCAAGCGACCATCCAATTTCCTTTTAAAAATCATTGAAATCTCCGCTTCCCTGCACCCTTGTAGGCAGCGAGTTCCAGATGATTACCATCATTGTGTTCTTCCTCATAGCTCCTCCACCCACTCCCCTGACATCTATCACCCAAAATCTGTGTCCCGTAATCATTGTGCCAGCAGCTGACGCCAACAGATTTTTCTTGTTTACCTTATCCACCCCTCTCCTAATCATGAACACCGCAATCAAATCTTCCCTTTCCCCAATATCCTTGGCTCCGATGACATCAATCCCATCTTCTCCCAATCTAACTGTGTGGCTGATACCCCCTCCCCAATCCCTGGACACATTGAGGGACCCTCTCCGGGACCCTCGCATCCGACTCAGAACCTTACCCAACTGCAAAGAGGCTTCAAGAGTAGAGACTTCACTTGAATGGATCGTAAATTTCACAATTACAGAGCTGACAGGTTTGTTAATCCCGAGTGAGGAACGATTCGAAGAGTCGCGCAGGATGGGAGAGGTAACGTTTCAATTGTCGTTGATGTAGCAGCGGGTCTGGCTCGATGGGCCGAATGACCGCCCAGTTACCTGACCCTGTCCCTTTGTTGCATCCACAGGTTGAGGTGTCTGGGGGACGGCAGCAAGTTTTGGTCTTCGAGCGCGCCGAGCCTGGGGAAAACCCCTCGACACATTCCGATAACCATGGGATTTGCAAGCCTCACTGAGATGGGTAGGTGCTGAACATCCATTGGGAATATTTGAAAGAGAGGGCGAGGAAAAGATATGAAAATCTCCCGCTCCCCACAGGGACGTTGAGAAGTTGGGTTAATCTCAATGAACCCGATTATGATGGGGGTGGGGGGGAAGGAACAGGAACAATTGAACAGGAACTCCCACCAGCCCCTCACAGCTTCGAGGTGCGATTGCTGAGGGCGAGGAGACAGGAGGTAGTTGAGGAAGAAGCGAGGGGACGATAGGCTGAATAATGACACTCTGGTTTGTGCAAAGAACCTGTATTTACATGGCGCCTCTTGCCGCCCCTGGCCCCCTCCCCCAAGGCTCTTTGCAGGCCATGAGAAACTCAGCAGCCAATTTGTGCACAGCAAGCTCCCGCAAACAGCAATCTGATAATGGCTTGGTCAGCTGTTGGTTGAGGGATAATTATTGGCCTGGACACTGGGGATAAACCCCCCCCCCCTGCCCCCACCCTCGCTCATTCACAACAGTGAGATCCTTTAGTCCCCCTGAGATGTCAGGTGTGGGCTCAGACTGTGCAGAGCTCCCTCGGTACTGCGCAGGGAGGGTCAGCCTGGATTTTGCGATCACGTCTCCAGAGTGGGATTTGAACCCTGACTGGGGGGGCGGGAGTGGCCCCAGCTGATCTTGTGAATATTTCTTCATTGGTTGCAACGCCTGGAGGCCATGGAAGGTGGTGTAGATATGCAAGGCCTTTGGCGCTTGCTTTGCGGAAGGTTTGCAGGGATCTGTGGCGATGTGTGTGCCAGTTAATGTGGTCGGATTGAAGCCTGACACTAACTCCGTCTTTCTGCAGAAGGACAAAAATTCCAAACTCCGAACCAGTCGCCCTTTGTCCTCGGTTTTCCCGAGAGCGAGGCCAGCATTGCGGACGACAGCTCCCTGGCCACTTACACCCTGAACGACAGCCTCAAGCTCTGCTCCCAGTGCAGGAGGAATGACCTGGTGCTCCTGGGGTGTGCCAACATCCTGAGCTCGGTGGCCCTGAGCTGCGACTTGCTGACGCTGGGGCGGCGGCAGATTTTCCAGGATGAGCAGGAGGCCAAGGAGGAGCGCAGGAAACGGGACGGGATCTTCCAGCGTACCGGCCGCTCCCGCAGCAGCAACAGCCCCCCGGGCCGCCTGGTGTCCAGGAGGGACGAGTCCGTCCTCCCCTCCCTGGAGTGCTCGTCCACCATCACTCTGCTCTCGCTCGCCTCCATCTCGGACTGCAACTCCACTCGCTCGCTCCTGCAGTCCGACAGCGACGAGACGGGCGCCTGCAAGGCGGAGGGCGGGGCGGGGAGCCTCTCGCGGGCGCCCTCGGCTGCTGGCGCGATGAACCCCCTGGTCGACCTGACGGTGGAGACCTTCAAGAAGGACCCCAAGCAGTCGCTCACCCCCACGCACGTCAGCGCGGCGTCCGCTGTTAAACGGGGGCACAGGAGGATCCCGTCGGACAGTGCCATCCGGCAGCAGACACAGACCCAGACACACAGGAGGACCCCATCAGATAGCAGTGCCCAGAACGTTCTGGACCCAGGTAAAACTTAAAACAAGATTGAAAATCAGCCTGTAACATGTTTTCACACAACTTTACACTTTGATATGTTGAGGTTTCTCAAATGTCTTTGAGCTTTATGACGATTTTTATTCTCAAAACAACCTTTTAGACTTCGTTCTTTCAATTACTTTTTAAAATGTGACCACTCTGATGTCCACAGTTCTCACCCATCCAGCTTTGTTATTGTTCCTGATTTTACCGTCGACACGAATGGGATTTTAGGGAGCACCAAAGGGTATTTCCGATGAAGGATTGGGCAGCACAGTCCAGGAACAGCCCAGACTTGATCCGTGGGGAGAATGTGGGACTTGCTCCCACAGGGAGTGGGGAGAATGTGGGACTCGCTCCCACGGGGAGTGGGGAGAATGTGGAACTTGCTCCCACGGGGAGTGGGGAGAATGTGGGACTCGCTCCCACAGGGAGTGGGGAGAATGTGGGACTCGCTCCCACAGGGAGTGGGAGAATGTGGAACTCGCTCCCACGGGGAGTGGGGAGAATGTGGAACTCGCTCCCACGGGGAGTGGGGAAAATGTGGGACTCGCTCCCACGGGGAGTGGGGAGAATGTGGGACTCGCTCCCACGGGGAGTGGGGAGAATGTGGGACTCGCTCCCACAGGGAGTGGGGAGAATGTGGGACTCGCTCCCACAGGGAGTGGGGAGAATGTGGGACTCGCTCCCACAGGGAGTGGGGAGAATGTGGGACTCGCTCCCACGGGGAGTGGGAGAATGTGGAACTCGCTCCCACGGGGAGTGGGGAGAATGTGGAACTCGCTCCCACGGGGAGTGGGGAGAATGTGGGACTCGCTCCCACGGGGAGTGGGGACAATGTGGAACTCACTCCCACGGGGAGTGGGGAGAATGTGGGACTCGCTCCCATGGGGAGTGGGGAGAATGTGGGACTCGCTCCCACGGGGAGTGGGGAGAATGTGGGACTCGCTCCCACGGGGAGTGGGGAGAATGTGGGACTCGCTCCCACGGGGAGTGGGGAGAATGTGGAACTCGCTCCCACGGGGAGTGGGGAGAATGTGGAACTCGCTCCCACGGGGAGTGGGGAGAATGTGGGACTCGCTCCCACGGGGAGTGGGGACAATGTGGAACTCACTCCCACGGGGAGTGGTTGAGGCAATTCGGATAGATACAGTAAGAGGGAAGCTGGATAAACACGAGAGAGAATGGAATATAAAGATTTGGTGATGTGGATACCAAAATAAGCGATCTAAGTAGGGGTGGAAAATTCAGTCCCTCGAGGCCCTTGTGGCTGATCATTGACCTCATTCCCACTTTCCTGCCTGCTCCCAATATCCTTAAACTCTCTGAGAGAGCAGAAATCTTTACAGCAGCCTTAAATAAATTCAATGATGGAGCATCTTTGGGGTAGAGAATTCCAAAGATGGATGGTGCCGAGTTGGGAAGATTCTCAGTGCATCATAAACATCAGCATGGACCAGTTGGGCTGATGTGAATTTAGGTTATTTTGTCAATAGCCTTAAATCCTTGTTGTCTTCAGCTTTCGCTCACTCATTTCCTTCTATTCACTCCAAAGGCCTTCCCAAGGATTCTATTGAGATCCCACACCTGCCGGATCCCGTCTCTTTCCTGCCTCCGATACTGCGGCGGAAAACCTCGGAGAGGGACGCGACGCCGGAGAGGCCGAAGACGCTGGAGTTTGCGCCGAGGCCCCGGCCTTCGGCCAGCCGTCCACGGATCGACCCCTGGCGATTTGTCTCCTTCACCAGAACTCACAGCGCCTCGCCCGGCAGCGGCGCCGAGACCCCCGGTAACACCGACTCTGGAGACGAGCGCCTCGGCAACTCCTGCCCATCCGCTTTGGACACCGGCTGCGTCCGGAGTTTGCTGGACATCGACCTGGAGGGACAGAGCGCTGACGGGACGGTCCCACTCTGCCGTGCCGACCTGGCCCTCCACAAGGAATCAATCTACAGCGTGGAGGATGGTCACATGCGTTGAAACCACTAGGCCGTAAGCCTGTTGCTCCTGGCAACCAAGCAACCACTTGACCTGTGGTACCTGTCCCTTTGACCCCGGTTTGTCAATACCCGGTGTTCTGATTGGAGGGTTTAAAATTTGAACTATCCAATCTGTATGGAGGACCAAAAATACAACATCCTGATTGGATGAGAGTCAACCCATGAATGACAAGGTTCAGTACTCAAAACATTCAGCCCCAAAATTACAGAAATGACCTGGATCGTGCAATAATTAATTTTAATGTGACCCCCCCTCCCCCCCGCAGGAATTGGGGCGTGTGAGGCAATATTTCAGCACAATAGACTTTCAAAGCAGTTAATAATTGGATTTAGGGTTGCCAACTCTCGCTGGGCCTAGTCCTGGAGGCTTCGATGAAATCTAACTGCTCCATTAGTCAAACTGCCTTCCCCGCCCCCAGCATTTCCAAAATGTTTATAACTAATAAATAAAAGAATTGAAAGAAAATTAAAAACCCTTTTTTAAAGATTTCAACGATTTTCTCTCTTGGGGTTGGGGGGGGGGGGGGGGGGGTGGTGGTTTGATCACGGCAATATCCCGGTGGGGAATGTTCAATTCCTGGAGACTCTAGGCCAGCCCTGGAGAGTTGGCAACCCTCTGTGTGACGATTACAGCCTCCTTCCTGCTCCCTCTTTTGCTCCCCCTCCCTGCACCCACTGGGAGAAAGAAAGTGAGATCGATGCACAACCTACTTCAGTAGAGTTACTTCATTAATTGTCAAACAGAGGCCAGGATTGGCCCTCAAATAATTTTTCTTCATCCTGGACCGCGTTCAATCTCAGTGAGGGAGTTAAGGTTTGGGACACGGGGAGGGTAGGTGCTTCCCACAGTGAGTGGTACGGTTGACAAACGATCTCTTGTGGATATTTTGGGGGGGGGTCCACATTGCTGGGCTCTGATGTCCTGTCACCAGCCAGGCAGGGGCACTCGCTATTTTGGACGACCTTTGTTGATGTTCCTTTTGGGGATTTGGGGGACGCTGGCAGGGGGTCAGCGTTTGTTTTCCCCATCCCTAATTGCCCCATGCGAAAGTGGGACCACCCATGTCGGAGGTACCCGTTGCACTGTATCGCTCATGTCACTGTTTTGGGGAAGGGATGATGATATGGGGGTAGAGGGGGGTGGGGGGGAGAGGAGAGGCCAATGAGTAAGGAAGAGAGGGGGAAGCTTTTTGGTGTTGCACACATTTTGGTGGGGTAGGGAATCCATTAACTGTGCACGGTTTGAGAAATATCATAGAATCATAGAATTTACAGTGCAGAAGGAGGCCATTCGGCCCATCGAGTTTGCACCGGCTCTTTGAAAGAACACCCTACTCAAGCCCACACCTCCACCCTATCCCCATAACCCAGTAACCCCACCCAACACTAAGGGCAATTTTAGACACTAAGGGGAATTTATCACGGCCAATCCACCTAACCTGCACATCTTTGGACTGTGGGAGGAAACCGGAGCACCCGGAGGAAACCCACGCACACACGGGGAGAACGTGCAGTCTCCGCACAGACAGTGACCCAGCGGGGAATCGAACCCGGGTCCCTGGAGCTGTGAAGCAATTGTGCTAACCACCATGCTACCGTGCTGCCCTTAAATATGTCGGTGCAAAGTACCCCTCTTACTGTCTGAAATCCAGGTTTGTGGATCTGCGAGGCCCTCATTTAATCCAAATGTCTTCCAATCAGGGAGGGAGGGAGGGGATGTGCCTACATTCTGACATGGGCCTCAACCATCCAGTCTACATCTGCTCAAGTGCCAAGTCTTTCAAGAGCTCAGGAACAGACCTCCTTGGTGTTCATGAGAGCATCCACTTGGCTTATTACCAATTGGTGGTACCGCGTCAGTATCCGGGTCGCTACTCATTAATGTCCTTATCCCAGGGGCTGCATGGTGTAGTGGTTAGTACTGCTGCCTCTGCAGAGCAGACTCGATGGGCCGAGTGGCCGAATTCTGCTCCTATGTCTTATGGTCTCACGGCGCCGAGGTCCCGGGTTCGATCCCGGCTCTGGGTCACTGTCTGTGTGGAGTTTGCACATTCTCCCCGTGTCTGCGTGGGTCTCACCCCCACAACCCAAAGATGTGCAGGGTAGGTGGATTGGCCACGCTACAAATTGCCCCTTAATTGGAAAAAATGAGTTGGGTACTCTAAATTTGAAAAAGAATTAATGTCCTTGACCCGCAGACATGGGGCATCATTTCACAGTTTGCAGGTGACAAAGGTTTGAAAATGTGGTAAACAATAAGGGAAATAGTAACTGGGGGGGACGGCGGCTCATGGTATTGCCACTATAATCTGGAGACCCAGACTGTTTGCTCTGGGGGACACGGGTTCAAATCCCACCTCGGCAGCTCGTGGAATTTAAATTCAATTAATAAAATCTGGAATTGGAGGCTGGTCTCAGTAATGGCGAGTTGGGAGAGGGAGCAGGGATAGAGCAGTTGGGGAGTGGGGTGTGAGTTTAGGATCTTTAAAGATAGCAGGTCAAGTTGGCAAAACAATATAGAGAATTATAGAGAAGGTTTGAGGGGAGATTGAACAGTGGCATTCAACATGGTGAAGGGTTTTGACAGATTGAATAAGGAGAAACTTTTTCCACTGGTCGAAGTGTTGCAGTGGTTAGCACTGCTGCCTCACGATAACGAGGGCCGGGTTCGATCCTGGCCCTGGGTCACCGTCCGTGTGTCTGCGTAGGTCTCAACCCCACAACCCAAAGATGTGCAGGGTAGGTGGATTGGCCGCGCTGAATTGCCCCGTCATTGGAAAATAATAATTGGGTGCTCTAAATTTATTTTTTAAAAAGAAGTTGGTGACCTGAAGGGACGGATTTAAAACATTTGAGGGGTGGGGGGCAGGAGGTGAGAATTTTTTTTGATGTGATGAGGTGTTGTGACCTGGAAAGATGAGAACAGATTGAATGATAAACCCTCAACAGGAAATAGCTACGGTAGAATCGGGCAGCAGAGGAAAAGAGGCTAGTTGCGAAAGATCTCTGATGGAAACATTAGCCTGAAAAGGAGGTTTGCCGGGTCCCGGAGGAGTCGAACTGACGGGATAAGTCAGAGTGTAGGAGATGGGACTGGTTGAGGGGGGGAAACCGTCACAATTGCAGGCACGGTTGTCCCACAGCGGAAAGGAAAATTCCAGCATTTGGCCCTCGATGCGTTAATCGTGTCGAATGCGGCCGCTTAATGCTCAAAGGCGGTCACTTTATCGCACAAGACTGAACTCCCTGCCAAGGACCTCAACAGAGCTGTACTCGTGTCTGAAGCTGGGGCACAGCCCCTCCTGCTGCTCACTGTCAGCATTGCGACTGTATAGAAGCTGCTAGCGGTGAGAATATGAAGGATTTCCCAACCTGCTACGCAAGCAAACTCAAAGTCAGGAAACTAAATTGCTTTTGTAAATGATGTAAATATCAGTAAATAGTGTGACTGTTCATTCACAGAGCAAGGACATCTCGGGGATGCAGTCCGCCTAACTGGTGTAATAAACTGTCAAGAAAAGGATGTTTAAACTTTATCTCTGTGTAAATACATGTAAATTATATAAAGAATTTGCCAGGTTTTAATGGCTGATTTATCCTTAAGTTATACAGTGAGGAGAATGTGATTCTGGATTTGTAGAAGAGATTAAACCTATTTGTCAATGTTTGACTCTCATTTTTGAATTATTCCCTCATTGTTTATTAATTGAGGTTGGTGGAATGCTGGGGGCGTAGGGCCCCGTGTTCGAGCGTCAGAACAGAATAACTCAAAACATTTTACCCTGGGGAGACGACCTCAGCACCACATCTGGGTTGGGCTTTTTTTGGGTGTGTGGGCCTAGATGTTTAGAATTTCAACATCAATGCTTGGCACCAACTGGCCAACAGGTGGGGGTGTGGAGCCAGCGCTGGGCTGTCCGCAGCAATAAAAGACCTGAATTCCCATAGCGCCTGTTCACTCCCTCATGACCTCCTGAGGCATTTTAAAGCCCAAAGACCGTGTTTGTTTCTTTTTGAAGACCAGTGTTGCGCTGCGGGTAAAACGGCAACCAATTTCCGGCACGGAAGATCCCATAAACAGCGATGAGATCATGAGCAGGTAGTCTGTTTATTTTTGAAGTCAGGTTGGTTGAGGAATTAACACCGGCCACAATGCCAGGGAACGCTCTCCTGCCCTGTGAGAGGGCGTGAAAGGAAACTGGTCCTGCCTACACACTCGGTCCGGAGGAGGTTCACTGGATTGATTCCAGAGGTCAGGGGTTTGTTGTACGAGGAGAGATTGAACAGTTTAGGCCGATACTCACTAGAGGAATGAGGGGAGATCTAATTGAGGTGTACAAGATGATAAAAGATGTAGTTAAAGTAGACGTGGAGCGGATGCTTCCTCTTGTGGGGCATTCTGGAACGAGAGGTCATAGACGTCTGTACGTTCTCCGCGTGTCTGCGCGGGTTTCCTCCGGGTGCTCCGGCTTCCTCCCACAAGTCCCGAAGGACGCGCTGTTAGGTGAATCAGACATTCTGAATTCTCCCTCAGTGTACCCGAACAGGCGCCGGAATGTGGCGACTAGGGGCTTTTCACAGTAACATCATTGCAGTGTTAATGTAAGCCTACTTGCGACAATAAAGATTATTATTATATAAAATGTGGTCGAAGGATGATGGCACAGAAGGAGGGCATTCTGGCCCTCAGGCCTACAATGAGCAATTCACCCAGTACCACTCCCTCGCCTTCTCTACAATCATACACCTGCACATTCTTCCTGTTCAGCTAACAGTCTACTTCCCTCTTCAATGTCTCAGGCACACACACAGGTAGCGCGTCCAGATTCTAACCGCTCGCTGTGTGCAAAGGTTTATGCTCACATCTTCGTTACGTCTTTGCCAATCGCTTTAAATCTGTGCCCTTTCGTTCTCGGTCCTTTAACCAGCTGGAGCCAGTTTCCCCTCGATCGAGTCTGTCCGGCCCCCTCACGCTTTACGACACCCCGATCAAATCTCCTTCTCTTCTCCAATCTGGCCTCATAACCGAAGTTCCTCAACCCTGCAACCAACCTCGGGAATCTTTTCACGAGCAGAGATTTACGAAGGTGTTGAAAGGAAGTGGAGAATTTTCGTGATCGTCTGGGATTGTTTTCAACGGAACCGAAGAGGCTGAGGGGAGATTTTGTCGAGGCGTATAAAAATTATGACGAAGGATCACCTGAGGAAGGAGCAGCGCTCTGAAAGCTAGTGATTCGAAACAAACCTGTTGGACTTTAACCTGGTGTTGTAAGACTTCTTACTATGCTCACCCCAGTCCAACGCCGGCATCTCCACATCATAAAATTATGGGAAGACTGGGTAGAGTGGATAAAGAACAATGCAGCGCAGGAACAGGCCCTTCGGCCCTCCAAGCCTGTACCGGTCATGATACCAACCTTGGCCAAAACCCTCAGCACTTGTGCCGTATCCCTCTATACCCATCCTATCCATGTGTTTATCGAGATGCCTTTTGAACGGCGTTAATGTGTCTGCTTCCACAACCTCCCCTGGCAACGCGTTCCAGGCACTCACCACCCTCTGCGTAAAAAACAAACCTCGCACATCTCCTCTAAACTTTGCCCCACGGACCTTAAACCTATGCCCCCTGGTGACTGCCCCCTCCACCCTGGGAAAGAGTGCCTGCCCATCCACTCTATCCATGCCCCTCATAATCTTGTAGACTCTATCAGGTCGCCCCTCACCCTCCGTCTTTCCAATGAAAACAGTCCGAGTCTATTCAGCCTCTCCGCATAGCTAACACCCTCCAGACCCGGCAACATCCTGGTCAACCTCCTCTGCACCCTCTCCAAAGCCTCCGCATCCTTCTGGTAGTGTGGCGACCAGAATTGTGGGCAATATTCCAAGTGAGGCCTGACCAAGGTTCTATACAATTGCAGCCTGACTTGCCGGTTTTTATACTCCATGCCCCGTCCAATGAAGGCGAGCATTCCGTCTGCTTTCTTGACTAGGTAGGCAGGACCAGTGTCCCTTAACGGAAAGCTCAATAACCAGAGGATTTGAAGCAATTGGATTAAAGGGGGAGTTGAGGAGGGTGGTGTCGATCAGGAACTCGCTTTCTGGGAGGGTTTGAGAGGCAGAGACCCTCACCACATCTAGATAAACACGGATAGCCACTTGAAGCTGCAAAGCGAGACCTGGACAGTGGGATTCAGCTGGACAGCTCTTTTCCGGCTGGTACAGACTCGATGGGCTGATTGGCCTCCTTCAGTGTGGGAAATTGTTCAATCGCTCTATCGGGGCTCATTTATAATTGACTTCATATCATCAGCAAGCTCCTTAAATATTCAATATCTGTCATCAAGGATTTATTAAACACACACAACTGATGTTATTCAAAAATATATTTACCATCGACCCCTGGGGTGGTCATCTCTGGCTGTGTCTGGAGGTATTCACATGTGACATAACATAGGAACAAAAGTAGGCCATTCGGCCCATCGAATGATATCATGGCTGATCTGAATGTGGCTGCAACTCCGTTCTGTTGCCTTCTTCCCCACTCCCCCACACATAACGCACGCCGCCACAGTGGTTAGCACTGGGAGCCGGGTTTGATTCTGAACTCTGCGGAGTCTGCACGTCCTCCCCGTGTGTGCGTGGGTTTCCTCCGGGTGCTCCGCTTTCCTCCCACAGTCCAAAGATGTGCCGGTTAGGCGGATTGGCCATGATCAATTTCCCCTTAGTGTTAGGTTAGGTGGGGTGACGGGATAGGGCAGGGGGGTGGGCCGAGGTAGGGTACTCTTTCGGAGGGCCGGAGCAGACTCGATGGGCCGAATGGCCTCCTCCAGCCTTGTAGGGATTCTATGAACCCCTGACTCCCTTCTTGATCAAAAACCTCTCTGACTCAGCCTTGAATATAGTCAATGAACTGGCCTCCATGGCTGTCTGGGTAGAGAATTACAAACACTAAAGGTCTTGTGAGAAACAAAATTCCTCCTCATCTCGCTCTAAAATGAGGGAGTCGGTATTTTTAAACTGTATCCCCAATTGCAGATTCCCCACCAGGAGAAACATTCTCCCAGCAGCCACTTTGTTGAGCCCCTCAGAATCTGACAGGTCTCAAAAAGATCGCCGCATTCTTTTAGACTCCAATAAGTGTAGACCAAAACTGCTCAAAGCTTCCTTACAAGACAAGCCTCATGCTTCTGGTACTAAATGTCCAATATACCCATCCTCCGTGCTCCCCCTGGGATCGATATGTGTCCCTCACCCAACCTCGCGAAAAATAAATGATCCGGTGTCTGTGGGAGCTTGCTGTGCGCAAATTGGCTGCTGCACCTTTGTCGCAACAGTGACCAACTTCAAAGAGCACTTCATGGAGTTGTGGAACTCTTTGGGATACCCGGAGGTTGTGGAAGGTGCGATACGAATGCCAGACGACCTTCCATCTATTGGGAGCGGGGCGGCAATCTGCAGTTCCGACCTTGACCCCGGCGTCCCAAAGGGAAACCGGTCGCCCGGCTGGGATGTGAGGTCGAATACAGGGTCCCCGGGGAAGGTTGAGCTTGTGAGGCTGCAGTCACCCGCGGGGAGACAGGGCGGATTAACGTGGAACGTTCCCCAGGCTCTGCTGTACTACACGCTGGGAAAATTGAGACTCTTTGACACCAACCAATCAAGCAAGCTTTTCAGCCCTATAGTAACCTAGCAACACGACCGAGTGCTATTTTTGGACAGAATCACAAATGCAGCTGAATTTAAAAATATGGAAATTGAAGCTTGCGAATCTCGGCTCCGTAACATTTCTGAAGGACCCCCCCCCCCACCCCCTTGCCATCTTCCATTTGGCTGCCTTCAAACCTCCAACAACCCTCCCCCATCCAAAGAGTAATAATCAATAATCTTTATTATTTTCACAAGTAGGCTTACATTAACACTGCAATGAAGTTACTGTGAAAATCCCCTAGTCGCCACATTCCGGCACCTGTTCGTGTACATAGAGGGAGAATTCAGAATGTCCAATTCACCTAACAGCGCGTCTTTCGGGACTTGTGGGAGGAAACCGGAGCACCCGGAGGAAACCCACGCAGACACGGGGAGAACGTGCAGACTCCGCACAGACAGTGGCCCAAGCCGGGAATCGAACCCGGGTCCCTGGCGCTGTGAAGCATTGTCAATGACTCCCCCATCACCTACCCTGCCCCACACTCGACTATCCGTCTCTCTGGGCTCCTCCAGGTCTGCCCTCTTCCCCCCGTCTCAGTTTTAATCGCTCCAATGTTATTGGCAAGGCCTTTAGTTTTCTGGGCCCTGAAGGCTGGATTTCCCTCCCCTCCTCCCTGCTCCATTAGAATGTTCTGTAAATCCTGCCTCTTTGACCATCTGTTGATCACTGGTCCTGATACCTCCTTACGTGGCTCAATGTTGAATTTTGTTTGATTATTCACCTTTTGAAGCACCTCGACATCATATCGTCTCCCATCATCAAGGCCGCATTCTTCCATTTCTGTAACGTTGCCCCATTCTGCCCCTTTCCTCAGCTTAATCCCGGCCTCCGTCATCTCTGGACTCAACTATCATAGAATCCTACAGTGCAGAAGGAGGCCGTTCGGCCCATCGGGTCTTCACCGACCCACCCAAAGAGCACCCTATCCAGTCCCACTACCCCATCCTGGCCCCACAACCTAACCTACACATTTGTGGACACTGAGGGGCAATTTTATCACAGCCAATCCACCTAACCTGCACATCTTTGGACTGTGGGAGGAAACCGGAGCACCCGGAGGAAACCCACGCAGACACGGGGAGAACGTGCAGACTCCGCACAGACAGTGACCCAAGGCTGGAATCGAACCTGGGACCCTGGTGCTATGAAGCAGCAGTGCTAACCACTGTGCCACCCCAACCCTCTCCTGGTCAGCCTCCCATCTCCCACCCTCTTTAAACTTGAACTCGTCCAGAATTCTGCTTCCTGGACCCTAACTAGCATCGAGTCTGGTTCGCCCATCGCTCCCGGTTCTCACTGACCCACATTGGGTCCTGGCCTGGCACTGCCTCAATTTTAAAATTCTCATCCTTGAACATTGCTGAAAAGAGAGACATGTTGTCAAAGTTTTCCACTTGGCACCCATCAGGACAAACACAAGAATACCAAATTTCAAACAATCACAATGATTTATACCACAGGAGAAAAAGGGTGCTGATTGGTCAATCATTGTCAACTTACCAAGCACAGTTAGTGTGGCTCTGGAGTCACATGTAGGCCAGACCAGGTTAGGACGGCAGATTTCTTTCCCTAAAGAACATGAGTGAACCAGGTGAATTTTTACAACTATCGAGGATAGTTCCACGGTCACCATCACTGAGGCTAGTTTACAATTCCAGATTTTATTCATTGAAGTTAAATTCCACCAGTTGCCGGGGTGGGATTTGAACCCGTGTCCCCCAGAGCGTTAGCCTGGGGCCGCTGGATTACTGGTCCAGTGACATCATCGCCGCTACCCCTCCTTGTGGCCATACCTGTCCACTGCAGAGTGGAAGCCATGTTCTGAGGTTGAGGAACATTCTAGAATTTGCTTAAAAGCAAATGGAGCCGTCTACACATCAGACAGTTACGCCTTTAACATTTTCCACCTTCACTCCTCCATATTTAGGACTTTTGTTTTTGCTCTGTTTCAAATTCATTGACAGCAGGTGTCTAACTTACCTCGGGCTGATGCAGCGTTACCACGGCAACCGTCTTTGTGGTAACTGGCGAACAATGTTCCTACTGCTTCCCCCGCGACTGAGTTTAATCAGGTTCAATATTATCATTTTTATTTTCTGATATGTAAGATTTTGAAAGAGTTGACATATTAACTTTGGTCCGGAGTCCGTTCTCCTTGCCAATCAGGCCTTGGGGGATCTACCCTGTGGCAGGTAGAGTGTGGGTTGGGCAGTAAATGCAAGCCCTCTCCCAGAAAGTTCCAATAGCATCACTGTCACGGGGAGGTAGTGTTGGCATAGTGACATTGTCACTGGGCTAGTAATCCAGAGACCCAAGGTCATGCTCTGGGGACCTGGGTTTGAATCCCACCACGGCACACGCGAAAAAGTCTAATGACGCTTGATTCAGTTCAAGGTAGTGCATGGGGTGCAGCATATGACCCGGGGGAGGGTGAGTGCATTCTTTCAAGGGGTGGCCGGCCGATGAATGCAAGAAGTGTGGGCGAGGGCTGGCGAATCATGCGCACATGTCCTGGGGTTGCGTGTGGGAAAAGCTAGTCATTACCTGCTAAACCCTGCTCCTTTTGCTGGTTTAGCACAGGGCTAAATCGCTGGCTTTGAAAGCAGACCAAGGCAGGCCAGCAGCACGGTTCAATTCCCGTACCAGCCTCCCCGAACAGGCGGCGGAATGTGGCGACTAGGGGCTTTTCACAGTAACTTCATTTGAGGCCGACTTGTGACAATAAGCGATTTTCATTTCATTTTGATACATTTCGAAAGGCAGAATCAGCGCAGGGACTGGACCCAGTGACTGATTCCGATCTCCAGTTCAATTACTGGAGACGTTGGCCCTGTTGACGATTTAATTTGCCCTTGACGCAGTGACAAGACTTCATGTTTCTGCAGATCAGTGAAGCATATTTGAAAATCAACAGCGGAGAATTGGAGTCAGACTCATTTTTACCATCGCTGCGGAAAATATCGGGTTGGCGAGCAGTCAATAAAACCTGTGCTGGTTTGCACCAGAGGGCATCGTATTGAGGACTGAGTGACTCAGTGTGTACGAGGCATAAGGTGGACTGGTGCACAGGAATTAGACCGAAACAGGAAGGGGATTTCGACAAAGGAACAGAAAGTGGCGGCGAGAGAAAGACAGATGTACCAGCAATAAGGGCGGAAGAATTAAGAGCAGGATTTTAAAGCCATTCGGCCCCTCAAGCCTACCTGGCCGTTCAATTAGATCATGGTTTCCATCTCAACATGGGGTGGCACGACGACACAGTGGTTAGCACTGCTGCCTCACAGCGCCAGGGTTCAGTTCCGGCCTCGGGTGGCTGTCTGTGCGGAGTCTGCACGTTCTCCCCGTGCCTGCGTGGGTTTCCTCCGGGTGCTCCGGTTTCCCCCCACAGTCCAGAGGTGTGCAGGTTAGGTGGATTGACCGTGCTAAAATTTTCCCTCCGTGTCCAAAGCTGGGCATTTTAGGTGGGGTTCCGGATATAGGGCGGGGGAGTGGGCCTAGGTAGGGTTCTCTTGGTAGGGCCGGTGCAGACTCAAAGGGTTCAAATGGCCTCCTTCTGCACTGTAGGGATTCTATGGATCTATCCACACTCTGCCCATATCCCTTGGTTCGCTTAAGCACCCAGAAACCTGTCTATTTCTCAATTGAATTTGCTCACCCACAAGCTCACTGCTGTGGAGAATCCCGTAGGTTCCCCACAGTCTGAGTGAAGAGATTTCGCCTCGTCACAGTCCAAAATGGCCACCCTCTGTGCCCTGAGACTGTGGCCTCTTGTCCTAGATTCCCCGGCCAGCGGGGAACTTGCTCCCAGCGCCTACCCTGTCTCCCCTTAAGAAGTTTACATGTTTCAATGAGGCCTTCTCCCATTCTTGTAAACTCCAGGATTTTGGTGTTGACGCAACGGGGATCGGTTCAGTTCCAACCTTTAAGGGAGATCAAGGAAACGTTTGTATGGGAAATGGGATTGTAGGAGGCTTCCGTGACAAGGGGCTGATTGCCCCCCCCCCTCCAACGATCAGGACTTCCCAGTTGTAGATTAATCTTTGCGAGTTTCTCCTAGTAAATCCTCCAACTGTAATAGATTCCTTCTCAAACCCCCGCCAATCGCATTTGAATCTTGCCCTAAAAATAATCAAAGTACCAAGCTAAATTATCGACCCCAAAATCTTGAATTTTGGATGCTTTATTGAAAGTATGACACTTAAAGGATATCGCATTCTGAATATACACCTTCAAATCTACAGTCAGGTTCATGTCTCTTCCCCTTTTACTCAACACCGATAGTTCCAGTGATGATGGCGTGAGTCGATACTCGTCATTCTCCTCCCATTATCTGTTCGACCTATGACATCGCTCGACCTACGACACCGCTCGACCTATGACGTTTTTTGACCTATGACATCTTTTGCCGAGGTGATCCATTTTCTTTTAACAGGGGAGTGGGGGAATGCATTCGGAAATGTCAAATTCCAGGCTTCCGTGGAACGCACCAGCCATTTGAATTTCTAAGGATGTGTCATCCAGGTCGTTTGTTTGGACAGAACTTGAGTATTGTTGAAAAAAAGAGACATCCCGTCAGAGCTTTACGTCTCGCACTCACCAGGACTGATTTCAAAATAACCGGCAGTAAAGGCCACAACAATTTGCACTGCATGAGAAGAGAGCGCTGATTGGTTGACAGGCAGACTCTGATTGGCAGAGGCATTGCCATGGCGAATGCAGCAGGGAACAGTTAATTGCCAAGTTATTGCTCAAATTCAAACCAGGCAGGTCAGCTCCAATTGGTCAAGGCATTGAGGAATGGACCAGGGAATGGCTATTCTCCAAGTTGAAAAAGGCGCAATGCGTGAATATGTTCTTGATGTTTACACAGGACTGGGGCCCTGTGTGTGAATGAACGTGGCTTCCAGCACACACGCAAGTGAGCCACACTACAAATCTAACTGATCATCTTGAATTGGTTGTCAGTATAATTCTTACCACAATCAGGATTGTTTAGCAAGTGCTGCCTAATCACGGAATTATATCTAATGTTGAACACTGCATTCTAATTTTTGCGAGCAAGGGCTGCATGGTCAGATACTTGACCGGCCTGGTTTTGAATTTGAACAAAGCTTGGCAGTTAACTGTTCCCTGCTGTATTCTCCATGGTAATGCCTCCGCCATTCAGTGTCCACTGGCCAACCGAATCAGCACTCTCTTCTCATGCAGTGTGAACTGTTGCTCCTTTTACTGCTGGCATTCTAGTGATCTGTCAGGATGAGTGGAAGATGACAAACTTCGACAGCATGTCTCGTTGTTCAACAATACGTCCATTCAGGGATTTACTTCCAGACGCTTTGGGGATTGTTTTCTGAGCTGTTCATAGATAGCATCAGGCGGAATTGAGTGCAGCTGTGGCAGTGCGCACTATGGCAGCTGGCCACACTAAGCCATGAAGCTCCTGTTGGTAGCAGGATCAAGGGACCCCCGCATCAGGAAGGAGGGAGGAGGGGAGCGGATGGTGATGTGCCGAAAACTGCTCCCCTGCCCTTCCCTCTGACCCCTCCAGCGGCCCCTCCCAACAACCTCCGTCCCACCTCAGCCAAGCCAGCGTTGACCTTCGGACCGTCCCTGGAAGTATTAATCCCAAAGACCACCATTCCCAGTAGAGCTGCCAACAATGGAGAGCTGCCAGCCCCTTATTGGCTATCAGCTCTCAGGGGAGGGTGGGGGTTTCAGCCATTGGGGTCCTCAGTCCCGGGGAAAGTTGGCCAGATAGGCGCCTGACAGGCACCTAATTTGGTTGGGCCTCCCCACAGTTGGTTCTCTAACAGGCGCGTGAGATCCTCTCCTCCCACATTGAATTGTGGGCATCATTCGGGGTGTTTTAATGGACTGGCTTCAATTGTAAAGGGAAATGGCTGATTTACACCTCCTTTGAGGACAGCCTGTTGCGTCAGGAATGCTTCATGTTGCCTTCAATTTAAAAATAAAATTCCAACCAGTTGGGTTTGTCTTCTCCTTCCCTCCACTCGCTGGAATAGAACAAGCTTCGGGGTCAACGGGAGGGACTGGCCGGAATGATGAGGGGTCAGATTGTCAGCAGCTTGAGGCAGGCAAGGGGTGGGTAGGATGTGGGGAGGGTGGGGTGGGGTGGGGTGGTCAGGGGTTGAGGGTCAGGGGTTGAGGGTTAGGGGGTGGAGGGCGAGGGGTGATTGCGGAGAAAATCCATGTTGACTTTGCTTTCCAGGTGAGGAATCCTCACCATCGGACACCTGGTTCCATTTCGGCCCATTCCCCGGGGATGGTTGCAGCCACTGGGGCCAAGCTGGTTGCATGCAGAGCGCGACGGCGCAATCGTTACATGCACTGGGGCCAGCCGTCGCATGGGGGAAGTTTGCTTTTCATGGCAAGTTAAATCTCACCAGGAAACGGCGAGGTTGCAGGATTTCCTCGTTCAGAAGGTGGGGGGGGGGGAGGTTTTGCATTTCTATAGCGCCTTTCACAAACGTTTTACAGCCAATGAAGTTGTTTTTAGAGTACAGTCACTGTCGCAATGTAGGAAAGGCGGCAGCTGATTTGCGCACAGCAAGCTCCCACACATAGCAATGGGATGATGATCAGATAGCCTGTTTATTGTCAAGTTGAGCGAGGGATAAATATCAACTCGTCTTCGCAATGGGCTACCTCGCATTCACCTGAGAGGGGCAGGTAGGGCTTTGATCCAAAACCCCACCCGAAAGACGGCATCGCTGACACTGCAGCACTCTTTCAGTACCGCGTTGGGAGAGTGGGCTTGGATTTTGGGCTGAGGTCCTCAGGATGGGCATTGAACCCACACCCTTCAGGACAGAGTGTTATATTGTTCGACACCTTCAGGTCAAAGAAAGACCCCTTTCCCCCGGGGTGGGAGATTATTGACAATAACATGCAGCAGCGTCCCTTGGACGTACAAGCCTCTGATCAAAACTGCAAGCCTGCTGATAGGTTAATAATCTCTGTGAGTGTGACCCTCCGACCACCCCCGTCCCCCAGGAACATAGGTCTGTCTATTGGTTCTGACATAATACCCAAACATCGATGCTTTCGTTAACACTAAGCTCCATTCTGCACTGGAGAAGGAAATGTCCATGGGCGCTGCACGTTTTATTAACCAATCATCTCCTTGGAACCCTCTTGCTCCCTCTGATTGGATCGATTCATCTTTATCTCTGTCAGTTGGATATATCTGAACACATTCGTATCTGTGGACAAAGCAGAGGTAAGAAGTTCAGTTCATTCAAGCTGCAAAGCTGACCCAGTAACTAATCTAAACACCCGATGCATCTCGGTGAGATTTCATCTCTTTCTGGGTTTATTTTTTACACTCAGTTTTTCTTCCCTCCCTCAAAATTTTGGGGACACAGGTGGGGTGAGGCCTCACACGGGCCGTGTCTCAGGAGGAACAGACGAGTTTGGGCTTCCAGTTTCCAAATGTCTCCACCGCTGAGGATTTCCCCGGGCCGGTGAGAATGACCACGACCATGGGTCGGGGGAAATGGCCACGATTCATCAGTAACGCCATCATTGCTGCGTCACACGAGTACCAGGATGGCTGCCAATGTGCCAACTCAGCCCGTGCGCCCGAGGAAACGAGTACCAGAGGACCAGGGTCTCAAATCTGAGACTAAGGTCCCGGAGGAGGGAGGTCATGTTGGAATTGTGTAGATCTTTGGTGAGGCCACAGCTGGAGTACTGGGCGCAGTTCTAGTCGCCACATTATAGGAAGGATGTGACTGCACTGGAGGGGGTGCAGAGGAGATTCACCAGGATGTTGCCTGTGTCATGTGCGAGTGCCTTTAAGAAATGGGTGTTTATCAAATAGTTGTAGTGGGTGTACCTTTAAGAAATGGGTGTTTATCAGATAGCTGCAGTGATGTCAGAGTGTGGGTGGAGCTGGACCGTCTGTCGTTCCCTTTTGTTTTGTTTTTGAGCGAGCAGCTACAGTGTGTTTAGTTTAGTTTTGCAGATTGGAAGCTGCATCCAGCAAAAGGAAATGAAAATCGCTTATTGTCACAAGTAGGCTTCAAATGAAGTTACTGTGAAAAGCCCCTAGTCGCCACATTCCGGCGCCTGTTCGGGGAGGCTGGTACGGAAAACCAGGTGTAATTCTGATTTCTTTCTGCATGAAAGGAATGTCTTCAAATCACTTGTTAATTTCAAAGTGATAACTGCTCTCAGTAGAGAATTTAAACCTGATGTCTGCGTTGAAGAGGGTATTTGTCTTGTGGAGGTTGCAGGGAAAGATTAAGGGTTACTTATAGAGTACTGTATCTGTGGGGAGAATTGGTGTTGATAGTTGTTAAGATGTTTACTGTGGGTTTATAAACTGGTTTCATAAATAAACATTGTTTTAATTTAAAAGAACTTTAGCTCTCTGTTGCACCACACCTGTAACGTAAGCACGTGTGCTCCCCATAACCACAATCTATTAAAAGTTGTGAGTCAGGTGAACTCCATGATACACTTTGGGATTCTCTAAACCCTGGCCCATAACACCTGGGATGGAATATTTCAGTTATGAAGAGAGGTTGGATAGGCTTGGGTTGTTTTCGCTGAAGCAGAGAAGACTGAGGGGCCGACCTGGTCGAGGTGCAGAGGATTATGAGGGGCACGGACAGGGTGGATAGGGAGCAGCTGTTCCCTTTAGTTGACGGATCGGTTACGAGGGGGACACAAGTTCAAGGTGAGGGGGAAAGTGGTTTGGGGGAATGTGAGGGAAATCTTACCCAGAGGGTGGTGAGGGTCTGGAACACGCTGCCTGGGAGGGTGGTGATGGTCTGGAACGCACTGTCTGGGAGGGTGGTGAGGGTCTGGAACACGCTGCCTGGGAGGGTGGTGAGGGTCTGGAACACACTGTCTGGGAGGGTGGTGAGGGTCTGGAACGTGCTGCCTGGGAGGGTGGTGAGGGTCTGGAACACGCTGTCTGGGAGGGTGGTGATGGTCTGGAACGCACTGTCTGGGAGGGTGGTGAGGGTCTGGAACGCACTGTCTGGGAGGGGGGTGAGGGTCTGGAACGCGCTGCCTGGGAGGGGGGTGAGGGTCTGGAACGCGCTGCCTGGGAGGGGGGTGAGGGTCTGGAACGCGCTGCCTGGGAGGGTGGTGAGGGTCTGGAACGCACTGCCTGGGAGGGTGGTGAGGGTCTGGAACACGCTGTCTGGGAGGGTGGTGAGGGTCTAGAACTCACCGCCTGGGAGGGTGGTGAGGGTCTGGAACACGCTGTCTGGGAGGGGGGTGAGGGTCTGGAACACGCTGCCTGGGAGGGTGGTGAGGGTCTGGAACACGCTGTCTGGGAGGGTGGTGAGGGTCTGGAACGTGCTGCCTGGGAGGGTGGTGAGGGTCTGGAACACGCTGTCTGGGAGGGTGGTGAGGGTCTGGAACGTGCTGCCTGGGAGGGTGGTGAGGGTCTGGAACGCGCTGCCCGGAAGGGTGGTGAGGGTCTGGAATTCACCGACTGTGAGGGTGGTGAGGGTCTGGAACGCGCTGCCCGGGAGGGTGGTGAGGGTCTGGAACGCACTGCCTGGGAGGGTGGTGAGGGTCTGGAACGCTCTGTCTGGGAGGGTGGTGAGGGTCTGGAACGCTCTGTCTGGGAGGGTGGTGAGGGTCTGGAACACACTGTCTGGGAGGGTGGTGAGGGTCTGGAACTCACCGCCTGGGAGGGTGGTGAGGGTCTGGAACGCTCTGTCTGGGAGGGGGGTGAGGGTCTGGGACGCACTGCCTGGGAGGGTGGTGAGGGTCTGGAACGCACTGCCTGGGAGGGGGGTAGAGGCGGGTTCCTTTAGAAAGCACCAGATGAGCACTTGGCACATCATAACATTCAAGGCTCTGGGCCGTGCTGGCAAATGGGATTAGGTAGATCGGTCAGGTGTCTGTCACGTGTCAGTGTAGACTCGATGGGCCGAAGGGCCTCTTCTGCACTGTATAGTCTGTGATTTACAGGGCAGTGGTGATACCTGTGCTCCAATGGGCTTCAGAGGCATGGGCATCCCACAGCAAACATCTCAAAGTGCTGGAGAAGTACCACCGGCACCCTCATCCAGGCCGACTTGCCCGATATTGAGGAGTTAATCACTCAAAACCTGCTCCACTGGGCGGAACATGCTGTTCGAATCCCTGCCGTAAGATTCCTGCTCAACTTGGATCTCCGTCAAGCCAGGGGACCCCCCAGGAAGAGAGGGAAATGGGATGTTCCCAAAACGTCCCCGAAGAGGTGAAACATCCCCATTGTCTCGAGGGAAACCCACCAAAATGGAGGAGGTTCATTGGGAAAGGCTGATGGACACATCCAGAGACTTAGTTGGGAACGTGCGGAGGTGAAGTCGGAGGGAGGGAGCGCGCAAACTTCCAAGCAACCCATCTATTTGACCCTTCGAGCACCACCAGCCCCACACGTGGCTGCCTCTGCAGGTCGCGCATTCAACTGACCAGCCATCTTGGAGCCCGTCGGACTGGAGAGGAAGCAAATCACCCTCGATCCCGAGAAACTGCCTAAGTGAGGGAGGGTTAGACGGTAAACTGGACGGATTTTGATCTTTTATCTTTCACCAAATAATGGAAGACACCAGCATTCTATTTTTGTTTAAATTTAGAGTACCCAATTCATTTTTTCCCAATTAAGGGGCAATTTAGCGTGGCCAATCCACCTAGCCTGCACATCTTTGGGTTGTGGGGGTGAGACCCACGCAGACGCGGGGGAGAATGTGCAAACTCCACACGGACAGTCACCCAGAGCCGGGATCGAACCTGGGACCTCGGTGCCGTGAGGCAGCAGTGCTAACCACCGCGCCACCGAGCTGCCCCCGACACTAGCGTTCTAGTCGGTCTCAATAGCATCTACTGAATTTTAACATGGAGGAATGTTTGTAGAATGGCACTGCTTATTACCCAGTCCGCGCGCACGTCGATGGATAGAGCTCTCAAGGGCCGGATCACGCTGCGTAGATGAGCATCTAACTGAAGCTTTGCAGAGTTTGGGAGAGTGGGAGGGAATATATTTGGTTCTGTGGACTAGCCGATGCTTTGCTGCGGTGGGCATTGGGAATATTCTTGAAGAAGGTTGCAGCCCCGGCCTCTAGCCCACGGGGATTCCTGGCCAAGCAGAATGATGGTGGAAGTTGATTTCTGAGAGGAGAATGTCTGTTACCTGCAGCACTGGCCTCCCCGCGGGGTGTTTCACAGTGGCTGCTGACTGAGCCACAGAACATTCTATTATGACCCAGGGCTAGTGCCTGAAGACATCCCAAACCGCGTTGCCGCCCATGAAGCACATTATGAAGGGTAGCCGCTGTTGTAATGTCGGAAAGGCAGCAGACAGCAAGATCCCCAAACAAGCAGCAAGGTGGTAAAGGCCAGATCACCTATATCAGTGATATTGGTTGAGGGATGAATGTTGGCCAGGACTATTGTTGGGGCGGTGCGGTTAGCTGGACGGCCGGTATGAGAGCCCAACAGCACAGGGTTCGATTCCTGCCCTGGCTGGGTGGTCCCCTTGTCTTACCCAGGGTGGAGATCATGGTGCCGTGGGTCGGACCTGTCTTTGGCCAGGGACCTGGAGAAGGGGAAGGAGCACAGAAGGAGCCGGAATGGTTAGTTTCACCTCGGTGATCTCCTCTCAGCTGTGGCCCCTCCACTCAACCTTCACCCAGTTCTCCATCTCTCTTTCGCATTCATCCATCCGCTGCAACCCCACTCTCTACCCGTTTCCCCTCCTTGTCTCAGTCGTAGAGTTATTACGGGACAGGAGGCCATTTGGCCCATTGACTCCATGCTGGTTCTCTGCAGAAAAATCCAATCAACTCCCCCATTTTCTAAATCTTTCCTTCAAATCTGCTCAATCGAGTACCTGGGCGGGATTCGAGTACCTGGGCGGGATTCGAGTACCTGGGCGGGATTCGAGTACCTGGGCGGGATTCGAGTACCTGGGCGGAATTCGAGTACCTGGGCGGGATTCGAGTACCTGGGCGAGATTCGAGTACCTGGGCGGGATTCTGTGAGCCTGAGACAAAGTGTTGACGCTGTCGCGAACGCTGTCGCGTTCTACAATGGCGTCAACGGGCCCCCAGGAGTAGCGATTCTGAGCCCTTCAGTAGGCCAGCACGGCACTGGAGTGCCCCTCGCCGCTCCAGCTGCCGATACGGGTGTCATAAGGGCGCCGCGGGTCCACACACGCGGCTGCGACCGGCGCGGTTGCGTGCGTGCGCAGTGTCTTTATTGTCTGCCCAACATGGCGTAGGGCTACAGGGGCCGGCACGGAGCAAAAGAGGCCCCCAGCCCGAGAGGCCGGCCCACCGATCGGTGGGTCCCGATCGCGGGCCAGGCCACAGCGTAGGCCCCCCGCCCCCCCGGGGTCGGACAGCCCCTCACCCCCCACCAGGCCGTCCCCGAAAGGATGCAGGCCAAGGTCCCGCCGGGTAAGACCACACGTGGACGGCGCCGGCGGGACTCGGATTTTTATTGCAGCCACTCGGCCCGTTCCCGGCGGAGAATCGCCGGGGGGGGGGCACATAGAAGGGCCCCCGACAGGCGCCGCGCTGATTGCGGCGGTGCCAATGGCGCTGATTCTCCGCTCACCGGAGAATCGGCGGACCGGGTCGGGGCGGCATCGTGCGATTCGCGCCCAGCAGGCGATTCTCCGGCTCGGCGTGGGCTGAGAGAATCCTGCCCCCTATTCCTGTTTCCCAATCCTTTCCTTCCTTGTCCTAAAGTCCTTGAAGGCTGCGGCCTGCCCAGGAGATGTGTGGTCTCAGTGTAAGTTGTTCTTGGCCAGTGTTGTGTCTCCTTACCTGAGGGCTCCCGATCTTTCGCTTCCTTTAAGTATTGCAGGGCACTCTCACAATCTCCAAGGTGATAGAAGGCGATGCCTGCTCTGTACATGGCTTTGAAATTGTCCTTGTGTTTCCCAAGAATTTTCAAACAGTACTCTTTCACCCGCTCATAGTTCACCAGCTCTGACTGTAGAAGGCAAGCTAGAGGCGAGAGAGAGAGAGCAAGTCAGTTCCTGAGAGTTCATATCACTATATTGAGGAGGGAGCGAGGTTGTCAATCCCTCACAACCCCTCCTCTCCAATAACAATCCCACCTTTATATAACGTTAAAGGTCACTTTACAGGAATGATAATCAAACAATATTTGACACCGAACTGCATTAGATGATCTATTAGGTGACAAAGAATTAGGTCAAAGATTTAGGGTGGGAATTTACGGCCCTTCCCATCATGGGACCTTCCAGTCCCACCCATGGTGAAACCCTCCACCCCGGGGCGGGTACTTCCCCGGCAGTGGGACGGACGAGCCACGCAAAGCGGTGTAGACATCAACAGGACGGGGTGATCCCACTGGCAAGATTCCACCGCTGTCGGAAAACACGCCCCCCACCTCCCAGAAAATCCCACCCATAGGGTTTAAAGGAAGTGTTGGAAAGTGAGGGGGAGAAGGTTTGGGGAGGGAATTCCAGAGCTTAGGGGAAGCTGAAGGGTACGGCCAACAATGGCGGAGCGATTAGAATCGGGGATGCAAGGGCAACACGGCGCCGAGGTCCCAGGTTCGATCCCGGCTCTGGGTCACTGTCCGTGTGGAGTTCGCACATTCTGCCCGTGTTTGGGTGGGTTTCGCCCCCACAACCCAAAAGATGGGCAGGCTTGGTGGATTGGCCACGCTAAATTGCCCCTTAATTGGAAAAAAATGAATTGGGTAATCTAAATTTATTTTTAAAAAAGATTGGGGATGGTTAAGAGCGCCGACGTCTCGAAGCGTTTGGGGGCTGGAGGAGGCTCCAGAGATCTGAGAGGGACAGAACAAGGGGTGACTTGCCGCGACTCTGCCAGAATCTCCTCTTTCACCCACCTTGTCCATTCCTAATCCCAACCATCATTACCCAGAAAAAGGTGGCCAGCTCACCTTGTTCTAAACACTCACAATTACAGAAAATATTTGCATTTCTATAGCACCTTCCCCCAAGATGTCCCAAAGCATTTTACAGCCAATGAAATAATTTTGAAATGGCATCACCGTCATTATGCCGGGAGTGTAGCAGCCAATCGGTGCAAGGCATACAGGAAGGTGATAATGATCAGAGAACCAGTTTGTTTTTATGATGATATCTGGGGAATAATGGTTGGCCAGGTGACAGGGGAGCTCTTCCCTGCTTTTCTTCAATGAATGACATGGGATCTTTTGCACAGACCTGGGTTTGATGTCTTACCCAAGGGTGAGTGCCTGCAACTGTGCAGCGCTCCCCCAGTACCACAACAGGAGTGTCAGCCTGCAACTGTGCCCAAGTCTCAGTTTGACCCCACGTCCTCCTGGCCTGGATGAAGAGGTTCTCTCTTAAATGCATCGCCCCCAACCACTGTGCACGTTAGCAAGCTTCCTCATTAGGGAGGCACGGCAGCACAGTGGTTAGCACTGCTGCTTCACAGCGCCAGGGTCCCGGGTTCGATTCCCACTTGGGTCACTGTCTGTGCGGAGTCTGCACATCCTCCCCGTGTCTGCGTGGGTTTCCTCCGGGTGCTCCAGTTTCCTCCCACAAGTCCCGAAAGAGACTAGGTGAATTAGGTAAATTAGGTGAATTGGACATTCTGAATTCTCCCTCAGTGTACCCGAACAGGCGCCGGAATGTGGCGACGAGGGGCTTTTCACAGTAACTTCATTGCAGTGTGAGCCTACTTGTGACAATATAGATTATTATTATTCGCACTACACTAAACATAAATCCTATTTCATTAAGACATTATTGCTAAATTCTATTTTTCTCGGGATTCAGTTTGTTTACTGAGGAGTATTAAACAGGAATTCTGGTTCTCCCTCACATTAAATAAAGACCATTACTGTCTTTATTTCAGTCAGTGTCTCAACCTATTTTCTGTCATTTCCTTGGCTGCAGTCTACTCTAGGAGACATAATTGCTCTCACCGTCTCCACAGCAACGTGCAGCCTCATCTCACCTCGCCCTGCGTCTGTGTCATTTTGGCGAATGCCTTTTTTGTATTTTGAAAATGTCTTAAATTGGAGATTTAATTTTTTGGACTGCTCGAAACCCCACCTAAACCAACCTCTAATATCAAAGAAAATTGATGTACCATTTACAAATAAATAACAGCGAATCTAAATTAAAAACACTAATTGTTGGTGCTGCTAATTAAACAAATGAAAATCACTTATTGTCACAAGTAGGTTTCAACTGAAATTACTGTGAAAAGCCCCTAGTCGCCACATTCCGGCGCCTGTTCAGGGAGGCTGGTACGGGAATTGAACCCGCGGCGCTGGCCTTGGTCTGCTTTACAAGCCAGCTATTTAGCCCTCTGTGCTAAACCAGCCATTAGTTAAAGAAAGGGTCCCCATTCTAAAGCCACAATGCTCTTTCTTTTCTCCTTCTGTCGTGGAGTTAGTTGACATTGTGTACACAGTAAAATCCCACAAACAGCACAGTGATGAGGGCAGATTATCTGTTTCAATGACGCAAGTGTGGGGTTAAAAATTGACCCCAGGTCAAGGGGAGAATACCCTTACTTTCCGCAGTTGAAAACCCTGTGATGTTATTCAAAAAAGATTTGCATCTCACGCAACACCTCCAAACACAGTTCTGGAAAAAAGTAATTCGACTCGAAGCGTTAACTCTGTGTCTCTCGCACAAGGTACACACCCATATCGACTTCTTTGCAATGGGGAAATCGGTGCTTCCAGGGATCATGGGAACGGACTACTCCGCGATCGTTACCTCCGACCACGCTCCCCATTATATGGATGTGAGGTTGGAGACAGGCCGGGCCCAGCGCCCCACATGGAGGCTGGACACGGACCTCCTGGCCGACAAGGCTTTCTGCCAAAAAATATAGCAGGCCATCGGCGGTTACGTCCGTAACAACCAAAACGGGGAGGTCTCACCCTCCACGTTCTGGGAGGCAGTGAAGGCCGTGATCAGAGGAGAGATCATAGCATACAAGGCAAGTAGAGATAGGGAAGAGAGGGTGGCCAGGCAACAGCTCGTGGACTTCATTCTGGAGGTCGCTAGAAAGTACTCTGTGGCCCCGACCGTAGAGCTGCTGGCGGAGAGGAAAAAGATGCAAATGGACTTTAACTTGCTATCCACTAGGAAAGCAGTGTCCCAACTCCGCCAGACACGGGGGACCTTCTACGAACACGGAAACAAGGCTGGCCGCCTATTGGCTCACCAGCTGAGAAAGCAGGCAGCCACGAGGGAAGTAGCGCAGGTTAAGGATAGCAAAGGCAGACTGGTAACAGAGCCAAAGGAGGTCAATCGGGTATTCGAGACCTTCTACCGGGGACTGTACACCTCCGAGCCCCCTGACGGGGATGCAGGAATGAAACAGTTCCTAGACAGACTGGAACTGCCAGTGGTGGGGGAAGACAGACGGGAGCTGGAAGCACCAATAGACCTGGGAGAAATCATGGGGAGCATCAGCTCCATGCAGGCGGAGAAGGCACCGGGACCAAAATTTGCACCAGTCTTGGCCCCACACCTAAGGGACATGTTCGCGGACTCACTGGCAGGGGCACCCTGCCCCCAACGCTAGCGCAGGCCACAATCTCACTAATACTCAAAAAAGATAAAGACCTGACGGAATGCGGATCATACAGACCCATTTCACTGCTGAACGTGGATGCGAAAATACTCGCAAAGGTCCTGGCCAAAAGGCTGGAGGGCTGCGTACCAGAGGTGGTCACAGAGGACCAAACGGGCTTTGTCAAAGGTAGGCAGCTCACAGCGAACATCAGGCGGCTGCTGAATGTGATAGTGACCCCCCCTGGGGAGAGAACACCAGAGGTAATCGTCTCCCTGGATGCTAGTTCGAATGGAGCTACCTCCTCGAGGTACTGGAGCGGTTTGGGCTAGGAGCGGGATTCACCGCCTGGGTGAGGCTCCTGTACATCGCTCCCAAAGCGAGTGTTCGAACCAGCTCTGAATGCTTCCAGCTACAGAGAGGAACAAGACAGGGCTGCCCCTTGTCCCCACTCTTGTTCGCGCTAGCGATCGAACCCCTGGCGATAGCCCTGCGGGATGCAAAAAGCCGGAAGGAAATCCGGAGAGGAGACAGAGAGCACAGAGTCTCACTCTATGCAGATGACCTGCTCCTCGATGTCTCGAAGCCACAGGAGGGACTGAAGGCAATACTGCAAATACTGAAAGAGTTTGGATCCTTCTCGGGCTATAAATGTAACCTGGGCAAAAGCGAGACATTCCCAGTGAACCCAAAAGGGGGAGGGACAGAGCTGAAGGGCCCAGAACAGATTCCGTTACCTGGGGATCCAGATAACCAGAGACTGGACACAGATCCACAAGTGGAACCTGACCAGCCTGGTGGAGGAAGTAAGAAAAGAGCTTCAAAGGTGGGGCTCACTCCCACTCTCCCTGGCGGGGAGAGTGCAGCCGATCAAGATGAACGTACTGCCAAGGTTCCTCTTCCTGTTTGGATCCATCCCGATCTTCAACCCCAAGGCCTTTTTCCGAAACATAGACAGGCTAATCATGGCGTTTGTGTGTGGGGGGAGGTGGGGTGGGGGGGGGGTGGGGGGGGGGGGGGGTGGGGGCAAGAACCCGAGAATTCCCAAATCGACACTGCAAAGAGGGAAAGTCAGAGGGAGCCTGGCTCTACCGAACTTGCAATACTACCCCTGGGCCGCAATGGCAGAAACAGTGAGGGGATGGGTATAAGAACCCAACACAGATTGGGTACAAATTGAGGAGGCATCCTGTAAAGGAACAACCCTGCGGGCCCTCGCCACAGCAGCACTCCCATCCTCTGCAACAAGGTACACAACGAGCCCAGCGGTAGCGGCCACGCTGAGAACGTGGACCCAGTTGAGACAACACTTCGGGATAGCCAAAATGTCCCTTATGGCCCCCATCTGCGGCAACCACAGATTCCCCGCAGCCATGCTAGATAGGTGGAGGCGGGACGGGGGTACACTAACGGTCGGGGGCTTCTACGTAGGGCGCAGACTGGCGACACTGGACGAACTGACGAGGAAGTGGAAACTATCAAGAGGACAGGAATTGAGGCCCCTCCAAATAAAGCACTTCCTCCGCAAAGACACAGTAGGGTACCCTGGGGCCCCAGAAAGCACACTACCAGAGGACCTGATAGGCACAAGCAGCGAGAGGGGGGGCTATGTGGGAAAATATACGGACAGCTACTGGACAGAGCCCGAACACCACTGGAAGGGACCAGACAAAAGTGGGAGGATGAACGAGGGACAGAGGTGGGATGGGGACTCTAGAGCGAAGCACTGAGCAGGGTGAGGTCCACCTCCTCCTGCGCAAGGCTAAACACAGACCGATCCAGAGGGCAGCAAAATGTACATACACTTAGTCAAATGAAGGACAAAACAAACCTCTCTGTGAAATAAAGCAAATTAGCGCGGGCAAGAAAAATGTAATGTATATAAGTAACAACTGTTTATAAATATGGGAAAAGCCAATAAAAAGATTTTGAAACAAAAACTGTGTCTCTCGTGGCGCCACGGTGACGTAGTGGGTTAGCACTGCTGCCTCACGGCGCCGAGGACCCGGGTTCGATCCAGGCCCTGGGTCACTGTCCGTGTGGAGTTTGCACATTCTCCCCGTGTCTGCGTGGGTTTCACCCCCACAACAGCAGGGGGGGGGGGGGCAGAGGTCACTGGTTTGGAAGGTGGTGTTGAAGTGAGCGCCTGATGATTAAATGGAGTTATGACACAGATCGTCCATTATTGAACAGCAGGACAGACTCACGAGGGATAAGTGGCCTCCTCCTGCCCGGATGTCCCTAGGAGGTGAGAATAGGGTGGAAGGATGGTCGAGCAGTGAGTGTGAAAGTGGTAGAGAGGGAAATGGATATTTTACATCAGGACAGGTAGATCACAGGTGACAGGAAAAGTAACGGCAGCTTTATTACAGTATTGGAGATGTTAGCTCAGTCGGCTGGATGGCTGGTTTGTGATGTGGAGCAGAGGCCAGCAGCGTGGGTTCAATCCCCACACTGGCTGAGGTTATTCATGAAGGCCCTGCCCTCTCAACCTTTCCCCTCACCTGAGGTGTGGTGGCCCTCGGGTTAACTCACCACCAGTCAGCTCTCCCCCCTCAGAGGGGAAAGCAGCCCCTGGTCCTCTGGGAATATGGCATCATCACATTTTTACACAGATACCTCGACACGGCCAAGATGCTGCAGAAAGGAAAGCGGACACATTTCAACCCAACCCTAGTCCCCCAAACCGTGACTGTCGGGGTGATCTTGTGATATTAATGCATTCGGGCAAAATTCCTTTCTCAGTTATTCTAATGGAGGAGTCATTACATCATGGTTGTTTTTTGTGTATTAAGTTTTAATGCTTCCGTAAATATTGCACACAAAGGAAATTTGGGTTTAAGCGTTGCCACATCGATATGGCAGGGAGTTCTCGTGGCGAGGCAAGGTGTGAGCCCGCAGCACTGGGTTCAAGTCCCACAGATCTTGGCGGCCACAGAAGGTGCGTTAATAATGTTGATTTTCAGTGTGTTAATTTCTCCTGATGGAGAGCGGTATGAACGGGAGAGATTCCTGGTCTGTCAGACTGCAGGAGGCAGTCGCAAACCACTGCAGTACTTTACTGAGCGTCATGGCTGACCAACCCAGTGGAAATCCACTGTCACCAACACCCTGCCTGGTCAGGAGGACTTAGATACAAACATGGAAATTGACCTCTCCTCTCCAATCCTGATTCCTGTTTTGTTTCTATAAGGAATGTCTTAAAGTCGTTCCCTAAAGTGAACCAGATGTTTTTTTACATAGAATTTACAGTGCAGAAGGAGGCCATTCAGCCCACTTGAGCCCACAGCGCCATCCTATCCCTGTAAACCAGTTACCTAAGGGCAATCTATCATGGCCAATCCACCTAACCTGCACGTCTTTGGACTGTGGGAGGAAACCGGAGCACCCGGAGGAAACCCACGCAGACACGGGGAGAAGGTGCAGATTCTGCACAGTGACCCAAGCCGGGAACCTGGGACCCTGGAGCTGTGAAGCACTGTGCTACCATGCTGCCCTTTAGACCTTTATTCCAGATTTTTATTGAATTCAAATTTCACCGTCTGCCGTGGTGGGATTCGAACCCTGGTCCCCAGAACATCACCCTGAGTCTCTGGATTACTAGTCCAACGCCAATCAGGGGCTGGTTTAGCACACTGGGCTAAATCGCTGGCTTTGAAAGCAGACCAAGGCAGGCCAGCAGCACGGTTCAATTCCCGTACCGGCCTCCCCGAACAGGTGCCGGAATGTGGCAACTAGGGGCTTTTCACAGTAACTTCACTTGAAGCCTACTTGTGACAATCAGCGATTTTCATTCATTTCATATCACCGCCACCTCCTCCTGGTTAACAAGGAAAATCCCAACATTATGAATAAACCTTGTAGCTGGTAACTGAAAATTAATGACAGCACAGTGCTAATAACAACTTTAATTATCATACAACACGCACAATCACATCTGTAATTTTTAACTGTTAATACGTTTCCACCCATTTCATGCCCGCTTTTGCTTTAATAGAAGCACTTCCCTGCAATTTTCCCATTAAGGCATTCGTTTATCAATAAATATTTTAGTCTTTTCTGAGTCATAGCTGGGCAAATATCCAATCGAGAGATATTGTGAGGCAGTTCCCGATGCACAACAGATGCCCACCCCAACACACACCAACCAACTCACACCCCAACACACACCAACCAACTCACACCCCAACACACACCAACCAACTCACACCCCAACACACAACAACCAACTCACACCCCAACACACAACAACCAACTCACACCCCAACACACACCAACCAACTCACACCCCAACACACACCAACCAACTCACACCCCAACACACAACAACCAACTCACACCCCAACACACAACAACCAACTCACACCCCAACACACACCAACCAACTCACACCCCAACACACAACAACCAACTCACACCCCAACACACACCAACCAACTCACACCCCAACACACACCAACCAACTCACACCCCAACACACAACAACCAACTCACACCCCAACACACACCAACAACTCACACCCCAACACACACCAACCAACTCACACCCCAACACACACCAACCAACTCACACCCCAACACACAACAACCAACTCACACCCCAACACACACCAACCAACTCACACCCCAACACACACCAACCAACTCACACCCCAACACACAACAACCAACTCACACCCCAACACACACCAACCAACTCACACCCCAACACACACCAACCAACTCACACCCCAACACACACCAACCAACTCACACCCCAACACACACCAACCAACTCACACCCCAACACATACCAACCAACTCACACCCCAAAACACACTACTGATGAACACAAAAACATACATCCCAACACGCATACACACATAGAAACATACGTGCTCACATTCCAACAAACACAGATACACACACACATGTATATATCCCAACACCAATACACAGACACAAAAACATGCATCCCAACACACACAAACACACATGCACAATGACACGGAAACACATGCTCACACTCCAACACACACATGTACATGCACACATTTATATCCCCCAATACTGATACAGACAGATGGATAGAGACATGCACACCCACATACAAACACACACCCCAACACAGGCACATTCCCAACATACAGGCAGGTTCACATACACATCCCCCAAAAAGCATACACACCACTACACAGATACACACAATGCAACACGCACACATTGATATTCCAAAAAAATGAAATGAAATGAAAATCGCATATTGTCACAAGTAGGCTTCAAATGAAGTTCCTGTGAAAAGCCCCTAGTCGCCACATTCCGGCGCCTGTTCAGGGAGGCTGGTACGGGAATCGAACCGTGCTGCTGGCCTGCCTTGGTCTGCTTTAAAAGCCAGCGATTTAGCCCTGTGCTAAACCAGCCCCTGACATAACACGCAGACATATATATACATGCAAACTCACAGATACAAACACACACACACACCCACTACACACACACACACCCCCACACATGCGCACACCTGCACACACCCACACATACCCGCCCACACACAGACACCTGCACACCACATACACCCACACACACACGCACACAAACACACATGCTCCCACATACACACACCCGCATGCACACACACACATACACTGACGCACATCCATGCACACACACCCTCCCAACCACACACAAACCCGCATATACACACACCCGCACACACACTCACCCACTCACCCCCACGCACACACCCGTACACACATACATACACAAACTCACACACACACACACACTCACTCACACACACACACTCACACAGACGTACACACTCACTCACAAACACACTCACACACTCACACACACTCACACGCAGACACACACACACTCACACACATACTGTCACACACACTCAGCAGCTGCTGCTTCAGCAAGTGGAAAATCCACATCAGAATCTGGAAGAAGAAGAAATCCCCGGGGTCTGATCCACAAGCTCTGAGTAAATAAACACAGGTTCTGCCTTGAAATGTGAACTTCTGCCCATATGCAGCTCCCATCAACAGATCATCAGAAACTAGGAGCAGCATTTACAATTGTGCATTGAGAGCATTATGGTATGAGGAGGTCTCGGAGACTGAGAGAGGAGATTTAGTCCACCTTCCTGCGGAAGGGAAATGGCTGATGATGTGGAACTGAATTCTTCACTTCACATTTTTACACTTGCTTTGCTGGCAGGAACGTCCCTGTCTCACGGGGCCAGAGGTTTTATTTTAGTTGATGCCCAGTCGGACGAAAATAAACACTAACCTTATTGTAACAAAGATCCACCTATGATCACTGAATGAAGACAGATAAAGTTGAAAGGCGTGGTGGTCAGTTTGAAAGGGGCGGAGATGTGTTGGGGGGGTGTCTGCAGAATTCTAATGAACATTTGCGCTCAGAATTGTTAACCCGTCTCTCAGATGATGTATTGCCAGAAATGATTCACTTTTATTCCTATCAGTTTTTTAGCTTCTCATTCTATTCAAGAACATACATTTGTGTAGCGCCTTTCACCATTCTCAGAGTGTCCCAGAGTGCTTTACAGCTGATGAAGTGCATTTTGAAGCGCAGTTGCTGTTGCAACGTAGAAAAACGTGGCAGCCAATTTGTGCACAGCAAGCTCCCACAACCAGCAAAGTGATGACCACCTGATCATTTTCATTGATCATGCGGGTGGTGGGATAAATATTGGCAAGGAAAGCGGGGAGCCCCCCGGCTCTTCCTCAAAATAGTGGCCATGGGATCTTTCACATCCGCCTGGGAGGGCAGCCTGGGCCTCGATCTCTGAAGGCGGAAGGGCAGGTTAATAGGGTGGTGGAAAAGGGGTTTGGGACACTTGCCTTTGTCAATAGGGGCATAGATTGCAAAAGCAGGGAGGTCATGTTGGAGTTGGATAGAACTTTGGTGAGGCCACAGCTGGAGTACTGGGCGCAGTTCTGGTCGCCACATTATAGGAAGGATGTGATTGCACTGGAGGGGGTGCAGAGGAGATTCACCAGGATGTTGCCTGGGGTGGAACAGTTAAGTTATGAAGAGAGGTTGGATAGGCTTGGGTTGTTTTCGCTGGAGCAGAGAGGTCGAGGTGTACAAGATTATGAGGGGCATGGACAGGGTGGATAGGGAGCAGCTGTTCCCCTTAGTTGAAGGGTCCGTTGTGAAGGGGACACAAGTTCAAGGTGGGGGGCGAGAGGTTCAGGGGGGATTTGAGGAAATACTTTTTTACCCAGAGGGTGGTGACGGTCTGGAACGCACTGCCTGGGAGGGTGGGAGAGGCGGGTCTGGAATGCGCTGCCTGGGAGGGTGGGAGAGGCGGGTCTGGAATGCGCTGCCTGGGAGGGTGGGAGAGGCGGGTCTGGAATGCGCTGCCTGGGAGGGTGGGAGAGGCGGGTCTGGAACGCACTGCCTGGGAGGGTGGGAGAGGCGGGTCTGGAATGCGCTGCCTGGGAGGGTGGGAGAGGCGGGTCTGGAATGCGCTGCCTGGGAGGGTGGGAGAGGCGGGTCTGGAATGCGCTGCCTGGGAGGGTGGGAGAGGCGGGTCTGGAACGCACTGCCTGGGAGGGTGGGACAGGCGGGTCTGGAGCGCGCTGCCTGGGAGGGTGGGAGAGGCGGGTCTGGAACGCACTGCCTGGGAGGGTGGGAGAGGCGGGTCTGGAATGCGCTGCCTGGGAGGGTGGGAGAGGCGGGTCTGGAATGCGCTGCCTGGGAGGGTGGGAGAGGCGGGTCTGGAACGCACTGCCTGGGAGGGTGGGACAGGCGGGTCTGGAGCGCGCTGCCTGGGAGGGTGGGAGAGGCGGGTCTGGAACGCACTGCCTGGGAGGGTGGGAGAGGCGGGTCTGGAATGCGCTGCCTGGGAGGGTGGGAGAGGCGGGTCTGGAACGCACTGCCTGGGAGGGTGGGACAGGCGGGTCTGGAGCGCGCTGCCTGGGAGGGTGGGAGAGGCGGGTCTGGAACGCACTGCCTGGGAGGGTGGGAGAGGCGGGTCTGGAACGCGCTGCCTGGGAGGGTGGGAGAGGCGGGTCTGGAATGCGCTGCCTGGGAGGGTGGGAGAGGCGGGTCTGGAACGCACTGTCTGGGAGGGTGGTGACGGTCTGGAACGCACTGTCTGGGAGGGTGGTGACGGTCTGGAACGCACTGTCTGGGGGGGGGAGAGGCGGGTCTGGAACGCACTGCCTGGGAGGGGGGGAGAGGCGGGTCTGGAACGCACTGTCTGGGAGGGTGGGAGAGGCGGGTCTGGAACGCACTGTCTCGGAGGGTGGTGACGGTCTGGAACGCACTGTCTGGGAGGGTGGGAGAGGCGGGTCTGGAACGCACTGTCTGGGAGGGTGGTGACGGTCTGGAACGCACTGTCTGGGAGGGTGGGAGAGGCGGGTTGACTCATATCCTTTAAAAAGTACCTGGGTGAGCACTTGGCACATCTTAAAATTCGAGGCTCTGGGCCAAGTTGGCCAATGGGATTAGGATTGGCAGTAGAGGTGCCTTTCATGCGGTGGTGCAGACTCGATGGGCCAAATGGCCTTTTCTGCACTGTATTTGTCTGTGATTCTGTGATTTAAAGCTTAAATAGAAAGGCAAAGCCTCTGACAGTGCAGCACTCCCTCAGTGACACTGGGACGCGCGAGATATACAAGAGTGAAAGGGGCGGCGGGGTGTGGGTAACTATCGGCATCCTGTTCCCCCCCAAAACTCCAGCATTCTTTCACATTCTTCCCATTTGTTGCTTTTTCATCGTAGACCTGTCGAGCCTGAAGGTTGGTTATTTAATATCCCGCAACAAATCCCATCAGCCTCACAGCTTAATGATGGAGAATCGTTGGCTGAATGAGGAACATGATTTTGGTTCAAACATTCCGGATTGGATTATACATATTCCCTCTTTCTCCGGCGTTACTGAAAGGAGATGAGGCAACCAGCTGCCAGTCTCCATGGTAAGTAAAGAATGCTCGCAATATCAAAGCAGGATGAAATGTTGGTCGTTTTATTGATTGTAAAGCACTTTGCGATTGATTGCACAATTCTTCCAGCAGAGATACCTCGGCAATATTTCAGAAATGCCTTTAACAGACACTTTGATATCATAGAATCATAGAATTTACAGTGCAGAAGGTGGCCAATCAGCCCATCGAGTCTGCACCGGCCCTTGGAAAGGGCACCATAACCAAGCCCACACCCCCACCCTATCCCCGTAACCCAGTAACCCCACCTAACCTTTTTTGGACACTGAGGGGCAATTTGGCACGGCCAATCCACCTAACCTGCACATCTTTGGACTGTGGGAGGAAACCGGAGCACCCGGAGGAAACCCACGCAGACACGGGGAGAATGTGCAGACTCCACACAGACAGTCACCCAAGCCGAAATCGAACCTGGGACCCTGGAGCTGTGAAGCAACAGTGCTAACCACTGTGCTACCCTGCCGCCCATATGCAGGAGGTACAACTGATATCCACTGCCCAGGTATCGGAGGCCGCATTTTTGAAGTAATGTATGAGCCAACTGTGTGCAGTGATACGAGGGGTGGGGACAGTAGCTGAGTGAGCTTAGATGGGCTGAATAGCCTTCCTCGCCCATATTTATTGCGATGTTGGCTTGGGTGCCAGGAAAAGGTGTGGAAAACCTCATATAAGGTGGAGGAGTTGTGGTCTTGTCACTGGAACTAGTAACCCAGAGACGTGGGGACCCAGGTTCAAATACCATCACAGCAGATGGTGAAATTTGAATTTAGTTTTTTAATAATCCAGAATTTGGGGTGGCATGGTGGCACAACGGTTGGCACTGCTGCCTCACAGCGCCAGGGACCCGGGTGCGATTCCGACCTCGGGCGACTGACTGTGTGGAGTCTGCACGTTCTCCCCGTGTCTGCGTGGGTTTCGTCCGGGTGCTCCGGTTTCCTCCCACAGTCCAAAGGTGTGCAGGTTAGGTGGATTGGTCATGCTAAATTGTCCCACGGTGGGGTTACAAGGATAGGAGGGGGGGGGATTGGGCTCTTTGGGAGGGTCGGTGCAGACTCTGTTGGCCAAATAGCCTCCTTCTGCACTGTAGGGATTCTATGAAAACATGGGAATTTTGGGGGAGCTGGGAAAGGAGAGAGCAGATGAGCAAGAAATCAGGATGGGAAGAGCAAGTTTGATAGAGCGGCTGGTCGTTAGTCGACGAGAACACAAGGCAATATGTACAAGGCAGGACCCTGGGAAGATTGTCCATCATATTCAAATGAAATTTGGCGCAGGATATGAATAGTGAAGGAAGTCTAAAAAGGAAGGAAAAATAATTGCAAAATCAATGCAATGGGAACATCCCATTTTGTACAATCAGAAAAATAATAATTTTTTAAAATCTGCAAAGCATTTAGGGAATTTATTTTTTAATATAAATTTAGAGTACCCAATTCATTTTTCCCAATTAAGGGGCAATTTAGCGTGGCCAATCCACCTACCCTGCACATCTTTGGGTTGTGGGGGCGAAACCCACGCAGACACGGGGAGAATGTGCAAATTCCACACAGACAGTGACCCAGGGCCGGTATCGAACCTGGGACCTCGGCGCCGTGAGGCAGCAGGGCTTACCCACTGTGCCACCGTGCTGTCCACGGTTGCCCGTGCTGACAATTTGCTGATTTCCTGTCAAAATCCAGACTGACATTCCCACTTCTGTGCTGAGGGACTGCTGCGCTGTCAGAGATCCAAATGAGCCATTAAACCAAAGCTCCATCTACCCTCTCAGGTCCATGTAAAATATCCTACTCCAACAAGGAGCAGGGGAGTTCTATCCGGTGTCCTGCCCAATACTTATCCCCCAATTGACATCACTAAAACAGAAAATCTGTGCGTGGGAGCTTGCTGTGCACCAGGTGGTCTTTCCCGCATTCCAAAAATATTTATTTTGCGGCCAAGAAATTTGTGACTTCCTGAGGTGATGAAAACATACACGTCCTTATCCCTTTCCCATCTCCCTCTTGTGGGAATACCGTGGCTACAATGATCTTCCTTATCACTGCATGTCAAACTCGCACACATCCCAATTCTCATAATGTCTCTAAACCTGGCGGTTAAGCATTAATCGTTCCTTATGTTATGACTGACCAGTTTTCTAAAATGAAACAACGATTGTTGTGAATAAGAAAGAGCCTCCAGTCTCACATTGTATTAATATACAGATAGTTGATCAACTAAAGAGTTCAGATCAGATCACAGTGAAATCAATAGAATCTTGGATATTGCAAGTCTGTAAAATTATTGCTATAATTATGCAGACCATTGATTTTTAAATTATTCATTCCCCTCATAGTCCATGGTGCAAGCAGTGGGGCAACTTCCACTTGGAATTAAAGTAATTTCACCTATCCAATCATTCCCCATTCTCCTCAAAGCACAGACTTCTTGAGTATGGGTCCATGTTGCCCTCACTATCTCACCTAGTGGCTGTTTTCATAGAATCATAAAATTTACAGTGCAGAAGGAGGCCATTCGGCCCATCGAGTCTGCACCACCCTTGGAAAGAGCACCCTACTTAACCCCCACACCTCCATCCTATCCCCGTTACCCAGTAACCCCACCGAACCTTTTTTGGACACTAAGGGCAATTTATCATGGCCAATCCCCCTAACCTGCACATCTTTGGACTGAAACCGGAGCACCCGGAGAAATCCCACGCAGACACGGGGAGAACATGCAGACTCTGCACAGACAGTGACCCAAACCAAGAATCAAACCTGGGACCCTGGAACTGTGTTGTGCTGTGAGCACTCGAGATAGTTTCCCCCCAACTCACTTGGAGCATCAAAGGCAATTCTCTGAATCAGTCGAGTGGATCTGGGATCCTCCTGCTCTGTATTTCTCAGTGTAACACCAGCTGATGGATTTAACTATTGGGACACTGAGGCAGTAACAAAAACAATTGATTTATTCTTATTTATATAAATCAGTGAAGAGAATGTGTAATTAAATGGCAATGAGGAAGAAAGGGGTTTCTGTACAATCGCAAATTGTGCCATTTTGATGATGATTTACAGAGCAAGAGGAACACATTGCTTCATTGTTGCCTAGAAGGTGGTTAGTAGTTTGTTGATAATAAAACAATCAACACAAATAAATGGTTCAATTTGTACAGAACATTGGAATATAGCCTTAAAACACAAAAAAACCAAGATTCCTAAATGGACTCATTTATAATCCTGGCTTTATAATACATTGAGATATTATTCAATAAAATATACATTTTGTACAAATATTTGCAATTAACATTGCTTACTTGTTTTTCAATGGGTAAGTGGATTGTTCAATAGATTTAACATAGAACAGACAGTGCAGAAGGCGGCCATTCAGCCCATCGAGTCTGCACCGACCCACTTAAACCCTCACTTCCACCCAATCCCTGTAACCCAATAACCCCTCCTAACCTTTTTTGGACACTAAGGGCAATTTATCACGGCCAGTCCACCTAACCTGCACGCCTTTGGACTGTGGGAGGAAACGGGAGCACCCGGAGGAAACCCACGCAGACACGGGGAGAACGTGCAGACTCCACGCAGACAGTGACCCAAGCCGGGAATCGAACCTGGGACCCAGGCGCTGTGAAGCCACAGTGCTAACCACTGTGCTACCGAGCTGCCCAAGCCAGCTTTCTAAGCTTTCAAGCCAGACAGCTCCCAAACTCAATTCCTGGTCAGTTCTGAAGGAGGTGATGTCAAATGGGAGCTGAAATGGGACTAGAAATTCTTGAAGTTAATTCAATCAGCTGGATTGTCACTCCAGACCTTATTTGGTGATCCATGTTGTGTGTGAGCATTATTTTTGGCTAAGATTAGATTCAGTTGTGATAACTCCACCTGCTGGCACTCAGTGACTGGGCCAACATATGAAGAACTGACATTTATATCACGGAACAGTAGTAGATTATTTAACTCCTTGAGTCTGTTCCACCATTCAGTTAGATTGTAGCTGATCATGTACACCATTCCCTGCACTATCCCCATATCGCCTGATGTTATTGTTACCTAGAAATCTAGCACTCTCTGCTTTGAACATGCTCAATGATTGAGTGTCCACAGCCCTCTGGGTAGAGAATTCCAAAGGTTCCCCATCCTCCGAGTGAAGAACCTCCACTTCATCTCACTCCTGAATGACCTGCTCCTTATTCTGAGAAGGTGCCACAACCTGGAGTTAGAACATGGAATCCCAACAGGGCAGCAGGAGACCATTTGGCCCATTGAATCTGTATCGACCCTCTGAAAGAGCACCCTACCTAGACCCACTCCCCTACCCCATCCCCGTAACCTCACCTATCCTTTTGGACACTGAATGACAATTGATCATGGCCAATCCACCTAAGCTGCACATCTTTGGACTGTGGGTGGAAACCGGAGCGCGGAGGAGGAAACCCACGTGCACACGGGGAGAACTCCACACAGTCACCTGAGGCCGGAATCGAACCTGTGTCCCTGGCGCTGTGAGGCAGCAGTGCTAACCGCTGTGCCACCGTCCCACCTCTAAGGCTGCTCAGGCCAGCAGGAGAAAGGATTGGCAGTCATGATTTCCAAATGATATCCATTGTCGGATATTACAGATGCTTTGTGATATCATTGCCACAGATGTATCAGGAATGGTTCATTACAATGAGATCCACACATCAGATAGAAATTTATACATGAAAACAGATAGGCTGGAATTTGCAGCACTAACACACCACAAGTTGCAGATGATAATCATCTGACACTCACGGTTTACAGCAAACCCAACCCTGATTGTTCAGGTGAAGGTTGCAACCAGTTTAATTGCATTTTCACTATTGTTTCCTGCTTAATGCAACAGTGGATAACATAAACCATTGAGGTTTAAATTCTACACAAGGTGATTTGAAATGCCAGTCAACTGCATGGCTGGAACTGCAGTCATATGAGGTTTTATTGAATTCCATGTGACAGGGGGAATTATATAAGCAGATGTATTGTCCTGGTATGACTCTCATACCCATAAACTCACAACTCAGGCAATGAGTGAGTACAGCCTTTCTCATGCCTGACCAGCAAGTAATATGCAATGAGGGTCTAATAGGGTATATTTCACTCTATTCGGTAAATCATAGAATCCCTACAGTGCAGAAATAGGCCATTCGGCCCATTGAGTCAGCACTGACCCTCTGAAAAAACACCCTACCCAAGCCCAAATCATCCCCATAATCCCTCCTAGGGCCAATTTAGCACGGCCAATCCACCTAACCTGCACATCTTCGGATTTAAAGAACAATACAGCACAGGAACAGGCCCTTTGCCCCTCCAACCGGTCAAAGTAGAGCTCCTTTCAAAGGGCAGAGTCTCTGGGACTCAGTTTCCTTATAAAGACGGCCCACTTGCTGGATATACTCAGCAGGTCTGGCAGCATCTGTGGATGGAGAAAGAAGATCTCTGAGGGTTTTCACAGGAATTCTCCAGCCCTCCCGGGTCACCTGTGATTTCAGGTGAAAATGTCTTTTCCTCACTCACACAAGCGACCCAATTAAAAAGAAAAATAGACCCAGGCCAGTGAATCGTAAAGGGGAGGGTTGTGTTTAATGCACAAGACTGCTTTCAAACTGATAAATTCATGGGGATGGGAGGAAATGAGGGAAAACTGTGATTGTTGCAATGTTGAGCCCAGGATCTTCATCAGCTCAGTTGGGTTGGATGGGGAAGGAATTGGAATTGGGTCCTTGCTGAAAGACTCACCTGCCAGACTGTCATAACAGTCGATTTCGGTGCTTTCAATGAGTCTTTTCTGCTCCTCTGATAGTCTGATATGCGTTTTGCTCAATGCATTCACCTCTGCTCCCGAAGCCTCGCTGGACCGGATCCCTTTGAGCTGCAGCAGAGCCCGGTGGTATTTCCCAATCGCCTCCCGGAATTTCTTCTCCTTGTAGCACTGGTTGCCCTCCGCCTTGAAGCTCACCGCCCTCTGGATCTTGTGGGCGCTCTCGCCCTCGCCGTCCCTGTGCTGGGCTGCAGGGTTCCTCAACTCGGCCGCCGCTGCCCACAGGGGCTCCCGGCTGCCCGCTGCCCCCTGCCCCGCTGCCCTGGCCAGACCCCCTCCCAGGCTGAGGCTCTGCGTCTTCAGCGGGTGCTTGGCTTCCATTTCCCCTACAGGAAGCCCATTCTTCACCAGATCCGAAACCTGTCGCCTCGTGATGGTCTGCAGCAGTCTGCTGTGCATCAATGAGGGCGGCTGTTCTGCGCTGACTTTAACCCCAGTTCACCGCTGAAGCTTCCCTGCGAACGCCCCAGATCCCTGCCTGGCTCTGTGTCCTTCAGCACCCTGGACAGCGCCCAGCTCACAGCGGCTGCACCCGCTTCTACTGCGGCAGCGCCCGTTTCTCACCATTAACCCCTTCAGCTCTTTGCATTTAACCCCAAGTTCCCCAAAACAACCCCCCCCCCCCCATATACAATCCAGGCTGGCACCAATTTGCAACAAGGTGTCCCAGGTTACAGGGGACCTGCTCCAAGGTACCCACAACTTTTTTTTGCCAGGTTACCTCTGCAATACATTCAGCAGCTGAGCTTCAGAGCTGTGTTTTGTAACGGTTAAGCTGGGCCTCCTCCCGGGGTCTCCTCCCACCCCCATTTTGGGATTTCTTTCCAGTTGATTTTCCCAAGGGCTGCAATTTGAAGTGTGTTGGGATTGGCAGGTTGCGAGGCTACATACAGCTCGCTGGTCACCCAATTGGGCTGATGCAATGACATGTACCAGTTACAACCTCCCCCCCCCCCCAATTCCGATGCAATGACATGTACCAGTTACAATCCCCCCCAATCCTGATGCAATGACATGTACCAGTTACAACCCTCCCAACTCTGATACAATGACATGTACCAATTACAATCCCCCCCCCCCCAACTCTGATACAATGACATGTACCAGTTACAATCCCCCCCCCACCCTGATGCAATGACATGTACCAATTACAATTCCCCCCCCCCCATGTGGGCTAGGTGGGGTTAAGGGGTTAGGGCGGGGGAGTGGGTCTAGGTAGGGTACCCTTTCAGAGGATCAGTGCAGACTCGACGGGCCAAATGGCCTGTGGTATTGGGATCAGGCTGACAAGATCCATTGGCCGAGAACAGAAACTGCCAAATGAGGACTTGGCTGGAATCGATAATGGCCGTCTCCAAGAGCACTCGTCAACAGATAAACTCATTATCATCGCTATACAGACTTTGATTACCCACTCACATTTACACAATTTATGCTGTGAATATGTAATAAACTTCCAGACACAGGTGATCAACTTTGTAGCAGGACAAACAAAATAGGCCATTAGACTCCATAATGGGCTAATAGCTGGCCAGACAAGAGAGCTTCAGAGGGCAATGGATCATGATTGAATCACCCTGGCTGAGCAGGAATATCCTGTTTATTCCCATTAATGAATTTAAGTCTGGGTGGGACAATAGAACTCAGGCCAGGTGTGGGTGTATACCCATGACTCAGTCCTAGCAGAACTGATATAAAAGAAGGAACATTGGAACAGACCTTGAGCAAATGCTTGGGAGTCTCCCCCCCCCCCAGGCACAAACATCACAAGAAGAAGGTAGCCTGAGTTCTGGGCCCAGAGTAAATATCCACATCGGATGATCATAGCCTTGCCAGACTCCTTCACTGTGCGGGTAATACCTAGAGCTCAGCTGTGAGCCTGAATCATATTTTGTGTGAGTGAGAAAATTGTGAATAAAATTGGATTAAACCATGAACCTTGTGTTTGTCCTCTGTTCATATTGCAAGAGCACCTGGGTGGAACATTTTGGTAATAAACTGGTTGAAGTGGCTGATAATTCACAGACAACAGGCCTCCTCCTGCACTGTATGAATTCTCGGGTTCTATCGTTCTCTCCCCTTGTCCCCCAGCTCTCTCTTCAGTGAGTAGAGGAACATGGTTCTTTACGAAACTCTGATCACCAATTTCAGGGTCAACAAAATAAAATCATGTTAATCTCCTATCACCTCATGCCGTCCTGGTAATGAGAAGTAACCAATCAAAGGACCGTGGACACATTCTGATTGGTTGGGGCAGTGCTGATCAGGAATGCTGTGATGTGACTGTGAAATCCATTACAGACTGAAAGCATAGACATCATCCAATTGGAGACCTAAACTGAAATAATCTAACTGGAAGACACCTTCTGAAACAGGGACTTTTATCCTTTTAATATTTTTTACACCCCTTTTTCCCCTTTGTGTTTGTTTGTCTTGCACTTGTGTAGAGAGTGGGGTGAGTTAAAGAGGGTGGGAGTGAGTTAAACGAGGGTGTGGGGGGGATTAGAGGTTAGATCATAGTTAACCAATTGTACTTGTTTCTTATTTCATTAGAGTTAATGTTAATAATACAAGTTAATTGTTTTTAAATTTACAAACCTGGTGAATGTAATTATCGGACAGCCAAGGGGGCCAAACACTTTGGGTACTTTTTAAATTAAGAGTTAATTTCTTTTTTTAAAAAAATATATTTATTCAAATTTTTCAACAAATTTTCAACAAACCCCCCCCAACAAGAAGAAAGAAACAAGAACACAACAAGCAGAAATTATACATTGGATTTCTCCCCATATACAATAACCCCCCATATAACAGTAGAAAATACAAATAGGGAAAATAAACCCACCTTAACCCAAACAACACCCCAAAAGAACCCCCCCTCCCACCCCTGTGCTGCTGCTGCTGACCTCCTCCTAACGCTCCGCGAGATAGTCTAGGAACGGTTGCCACCGTCTGAGGAACCCTTGCACAGACCCTCTCAAGGCAAACTTTATCCTCTCAGCTTGATGAACCCTGCCATGTCATTGATCCAAGCTTCCACACTAGGACGCTTTGCATATTTCCATAGTAGCAAAATCCTCCGCCGGGCTACCAGGGACGCAAAGGCCAGAATACCGGCCTCTTTCGCCTCCTGCACTCCCGGCTCATCCAATAATGCCAATCCCCAGCTCGGCTTGACCCGGGCGTTCACCACCTTGGACATAGTCCTCGCAAAACCCCTCAAAAACCCATCCAGTGCCGGGCACGACCAGAACATATCAACGTGATTTGCCAGGCTCCCCAAGCACCTCCCACATCTGTCCTCCACCCCAAAGAACCTACTCAACCTCGCCCCTTTCATATACGCTCTGTGAGTAACTTTGAACTGTATTAGGCTGAGCCTGGCGCAAGAGGAGGAAGAATTAACCCTACTCAGGGCATCAGCCCAGACCCTCATCTATCTCCTTCCCAAGCTCCTCCTCCCACTTTCCCTTTAACTCCTCCACCGAGGCCTCCTCCTCTTCCTGCAGCTCCTGGTAAATCGCCAAAACCTTGCCTTCTCCAACCCATACACCCGAAATCACCCTGTCCTGAAACCCACGTGCCGGAAGCAGCGGGAATTCCCTCACCTGCCGCCTCACAAACGCCCTCAATTGCATGTACCTGAAAGCGTTTCCCGGGGGTAGCCCAAACGTCTCCTCCAGCGCCCCTAGGCTCGCAAACGTCCCATCGATGAACAGGTCCCCCATTCTTCTAATCCCTGCCCGATGCCAGCTCTGAAACCCCCCATCCATCCTTCCTGGGACGAACCGATGGTTCTCCTGAATCGGGGACCAAACCGAGGCTCCCACCTCGCCCTTGTGTCGCCTCCACTGCCCCCAGATCTTCAGCGTCGCCGCCACCACCGGACTCGTGGTGTACCTTGTCGGCGAGAGCGGCAGTGGTGCCGTCACCAGCGCCCTCAGGCTCGTGCCCACACAGGACGTCATCTCTAGCCTCTTCCACGCCGCCCCCTCTCCCTCCATTATCCACTTACGGATCATCGCCACATTGGCTGCCCAATAATAGTCACACAAATTCGGCAGCGCCAGCTCCCCCCTGTTCCTGCTATGCTCCAGAAACACTCTCTTCACCCTCGGGGCCTTATTCGCCCACACAAATCCCATGATGCTCCTGCTTACCCGTTTGAAAAAGGCCTTGGGGATCAAAATGGGAAGGCACTGGAACACAAAGAGAAACCTCGGGAGGACCGTCATTTTGACCGACTGCACCCTACCCGCTAGTGAGAGTGGCAGCATATCCCATCTTTTAAAATCCTCCTCCATCTGCTCCACCAACCGCATCAAATTGAGATTGTGCAGGGCCCCCCAACTCCTAGCTACTTGGATCCCTAGGTACCGAAAGCTCCTTTCCGCCCTTTTCAGTGGTAGCTCATCTATCCCCCTTCCCTGGTCCCCTGAATGCACCACAAAGTGCTCACTCTTCCCTACGTTGAGTTTATACCCCGAAAAGTCCCCAAACTCCCTTAGGATCCGCATGACCTCCGCCATCCCCTCCACTGGATCCGCAACATACAACAACAGGTCATCGGCATACAACGACACCAGGTGTTCCTCTCCCCCCCGGACCAATCCCCTCCATTTCCTGGACTCCCTCAGTGCCATGGCCAGCGGCTCAATTGCCAGTGCAAACAACAAGGGGGATAAGGGGCACCCCTGCCTCGTCCCTCGGTACAGCCGAAAGTACTCCGACCTCCGCCGGTTCGTAGCCACACTCGCCACCGGGGCTCTATATAACAGCCTGACCCAACTGATGAACCCCTCCCCGAACCCAAACCTCCGCAACACTTCCCAAAGATACTCTCACTCCATCCGATCAAAGGCCTTCTCTGCGTCCTTGGCTGCCACTACCTCCACTTACCCCTCCACCGAGGGCATCATTATCACATTGAGGAGCCTCCGCACATTTGAATTTAGCTGCCTACCCTTCACAAATCCCGTCTGGTCCTCATGAATCAACCCCGGGACACAGTCCTCAATTCTCGTAGCCAGCATCTTCGCCAGCAACTTAGCGTCAACATTGAGGAGCGAGATCGGTCTATACGACCCACATTGCAATGGATCCTTGTCCCGCTTCAAGATCAAAGAAATCAGTGCCCTGGACATTGTCGGGGGCAAGGTCCCCCTCTCCCTTGCCTTATTAAAAGTCCTCACTAGCAATGGGCCCAGCAGGTCAACCGGAAACCCATCCGGCCCCGGGGCCTTCCCCACCTACTTGCTCCCCAATCCTTTGACCAGCTCCTCCAGCCCAATCGGCACCCAGAAACCAGCCACCTCCTCCTCCTCCACCCTCGGGAACCTCAGCTGATATAGGAATCGTAGCATCCCCTCCTCCCCCGCTGGGGGCTCAGACCTGTACAGATCCCCACAGAAGTGCCTAAATAACTTGTTTATTCTTACCGCACTCCGCACTGTATTCCCCCCTCTATCCTTAACTCCACAAATCTCCCTCGTTGCCTCTCTCTTACGAAGCTGATGTGCCAGCATCCAACTCGCCTTCTCCCCATACTCATACACCGCCCCTTGCGCTTTCCTCCACTGTGCCTCTGCTTTCCCCGTGGGCATCAGGTCGAATTCCGGCTGGAGGTTCCGTCGCTCCCTTAGCGGTCCCTCCTCGGGGACCTCCGCATAACTCCTGTTAAAATGTCCCCCACCAACCTCTCCCTCTACCTCCTCTCTCTCTTCACCCTGTGGGCCCCAATGGAGATTAGCTCTCCCCTGATCACCGCCTTCAACGCCTCCCAAACTACCCCCACCTGCACCTCCCCATTGTCGTTGGCCTCCAAATATCTTTCAATACACCCCTGCACCTGTCCGCACACCCCCTCATCCGCCAACAGTCCCACATCAAGGCGCCACAGCGGGCGCTGGTCCCGCTCCTCCCCCAACTCCAGCTCCACCCAGTGCGGGGCGTGGCCCGAGATGGCTATGGCCGAATATTGCGTTCCCTCCACTTTCGGGATTAGCGCCCTACTCAAAATGAAAAAATCTATTCGGGAGTAGGCTCTATGGACGTGGGAGAAGAAGGAAAATTCCCTGGCCTGCGGCCTGGCAAACCTCCATGGATCCACTCCCTCCATCTGGTCCATAAACCCCCTGAGCACCTTGGCTGCAGCCGGCCACTTACCCGTCCTGGACCTAGAGCGGTCCAGTGCTGGGTCCAGCACTGTGTTGAAGTCCCCCTCCATTATTAAGCTTCCTATCTCCAGATCCGGAATCCAACCCAGCATGCGTTTCATAAATCCAGCATCATCCCAATTCGGGGCATATACGTTCACCAGGATCACCCGCACCCCCTGCAACCTACCTCTCACCATCACGTATCGACCTCCATTATCCGCTACAATATTCAGTGCCTCGAACGACACCCGCTTCCCCACCAGCATTGCAACCCCACTGTTCTTCGCATCCAGCCCTGAATGAAAGACCTGCCCGACCCATCCCTTTCTCAGCCTAATCTGATCTGCCACCTTCAGATGAGTCTCCTAGAGCATAACCACGTCTGCCTTCAGTCCCTTTAAGTGCGCGAACACCCGGGCCCTCTTGACCGGCCCATTCAGGCCCCTCACATCCCAAGTTATCAGCTGGATTGGGGGGCTGCTCGCCCCCCCCTGCCGACTAGCCATCTCCTTGTCTAGGCCAGCCACGTGCCCGCGCCTCCCACACCCTCCAGTCCTCCAGGCGGCAGACCCCCGCCCCGACCACCTCTCCGTCTTCCAGCTTCCTTTTGGCCAATGCAGCAGCAACCCAGTTCCCCACCCCCCCTCCCTCCCTTCCCCCCTCCCCCCGCTAGATCCTCATCTAGCCATTTTGCTCCCCCCATGACACTCCCGTAAGTCAGCTGACTCCTGCTGACCCCGGCCTCTCCCACCATTCCATCGACCCCCCAGTGTGAGAATCCCCCACCCCTTGGCAGTCAGTGTGCACTCCTCTCCAGCACCGCCCTTCCCCCCGGCCCTGCCCCCATCCTTCCCTAGCGCGAGAAAAAGCCCGTGCTTTCCTGAGCCGGCCCCGCCCCCTCTGGCGCAGCTCCTTTTTGCGGCCTTACCCCAACTCCTCATCCCCGGGCCTCCACCCCCCCCCTTCCTCCGCGGGGCCCTGCCCCTCCAACGCCGACACCCACACTCTCCCACAGCCCCCACTTCAAATCCATTCCCACCCAGCACCAAAACAAAAAGAACATTCCCCAAGCGCAGTAAACACAGTAAACATCCCCCACGACAAACCCTCAGTTTGAGTCCAACTTTTCAGACTGGATAAAGTTCCATGCCTCATCAGGCGTTTCAAAATAGTGGTGCCGATCTTGGAACGTGACCCACAATCACGCTGGCTGCAGCATCCCGAACTTCACCCCCTTCCGATGGAGAACCACCTAAGCCCGGTTAAAACCAGCCCTCTTCTTAGCCACCTCCGCACTCCAGCCCTGGTAAATTCGGATCTCCGTGTTCTCCCACCTGCTGCTCCGCTCTTTTTTGGCCCATCTCAGGACACACTCTCTGTCCATAAAGCGGTGGAACCTCACCACTACAGCCCTTGGCGGCTCGTTGGCTTTGGGTTTCCTTGCCAGGATCCGATGAGCCCCATCCAGCTCCAGGAGCCTCGGGAAAGCTCCCGCGCCCATCAGGGAATTGAGCATCGTGCTCATATATGCCCCGGCATCGGGCCCCTCCACTCCTTCAGGGGGACCCAGAATCCGAAGATTCTTCCTCCTCGACCTATTCTCCAGGTCCTCAAATTTTTCCGCCCACCTCTTGTGCAGCGCCTCGTGCGCCTCCACCTTCACCGCCAGGCACAAGATTTTGTCCTCGTTCTCCAAGGCTTTTTGCCGCACCCCCTGGATCGCCGCCCCTTGGGCCTTCTGGGTCTCCACAAGCTTCTCAATCGCCGCCTTCATTGGCGCCAGCATTTCTGTCCTCAGCTCCGCAAAGCAGCGTTTAAGAAACTCCTGCTGCTCCTGCGCCCACTGCGCCCACGCTGCTTGGTCTCCACCCGCCGCCATCTTGCTTTTCCTCCCTCGCACTTTCCGCTGCACCAGGATCACTTTTTTAACCGCTCCACTCCTGGTCCAATCCATATAGTGTCGGGGGAACCTTGCTGTCACCTTCCCACACTGGGAGCCGTCGAACAATTGCTGTTGGGGCCCCTCTAAAGAGCCCAAAAGTCCGTTCCCGGCGGTTGCTGCCGAACATGCGACCTACCTAGGCATAGCCGCAACCGGAAGTCAAATTAAGAGTTAATTTCAATTGTGTTGCAACTGCAAGTGGGGCTGGAATTGACTGCGCACTAGCCCAGGGTGTCGTAACAGTAAATACAGTTCTTTGAACAGCAGTGATGCAGAATTATTCATCACCGGCAGGCAGCCTAATCGTTGAAGGCCTGGGATTTTCATATTTCTATATTTTTTCCACGTGATGTGGTATTCGCTGGTCAGGCCTGCATTTCCCACCCATCCCTAGTTGGTTGGTGAGCCACCTTCTTGAACAACTGAAGTCCATGTGGTGTAGGAACACCCACAGTGCTGTTAGGGAGTTTCAGGATTTTGACCCCGCGACAGTGAAGTACTGATGTTCATTTAGAATGGTCGAACTTGAATAATTATACATTCAATATTACTATACTTTACTGTTATCTTGTTTTTAATGGTATCTGTGGTTGCATTCATTTTCAAGTGTTAAAATTGGGTTATATAGGAAAGTGCTGTATCAAAGCTCTTGTATATTAGACTGCACAGCATTTTCAGAGTTTCTTCAATAATACAGAGGAAGCGGAGTGGTGGTTTGCACTTGACTTGCAATCCAGAGTCCCGGGGTTCAAATCCCACCATGGCAGATGGTGAAATTTGAAACCATTTTGTCCTAAAAACCTACCTTGTTCACAACTGTCTTTAAAGGAAGGAAATCTGCCATCCTTACCTGGTCTGGCCTACATGTGACTCCAGACCCACAGCAACCTGCCCTAGCAATCCACTAAGGTCAAGGTTAATTAGGTATGAGCACTAAATGCCCGCACCCCATGAAGAAAAAAAGAAATTCAAGAATGTGCCCCCACTATTTTGGCAGATTTACTCTGCAATCTATCTTCTTGCTGATGATTCATTTGTATTAAACTGTTTTAAAATCAATTTTGGAATCTGGGCAAAGCTGCCATTCATTGCCCATTCCCAAGTTTCCTTTTGGAACACTTACAAACAATTTATCATGGCCAATCCACCTAACCTGCACATCTTTGGATTGTGGGAGGAAACCGGAGCGCCCGGAGGAAACCCACGCAGACACAGGGAGAAAGTGCAAACTCCACACAGTCGCCCAAGGCTGGAATTGAACCTGGGGCCCTGGAGCTGTGAGGCAGCAGTGCTAACCAATGTGCCAACCCTTCCACCAATGGGATCAGTTACTCTCTTATCTACTTCATTTGGACCCCCTCATGGTTTTGAGCACCGCTCACAAAATTCCTCGTCATCTCCTCTGCTCGATGGAGAGAAACCCCAGTTTCTCCAACCTATCCAGGTAACTGAAGTTCTTCATCCTCGCAAATCTTTTACCCACCTTTTCCATTCTTGCTAACATGAATTGGACACATCACTCCAGTTGAGGCTCAATAACCTCCTGGCTTTTGTACTCTATGCCACTATAGATAACGCCCAGGATCTCAAATGCCTTTTTAACTGCTTTCTCAACCTGCCCTGGTGCTTTCAGTGATTTGTGCACCAGTGAAAAGCATCAAAGTATGTACAACTCAAAATGCTAGCTGGAGAAGGTTGCCAGAATCTGATGGGCTTTCAATGGAGAAATGAAAAGAGAGATCATGATCTAAAAGCCTGAAACACAACATGGACCAGGTCAGCTATAAACTGTGATTACAAATTATCTGCCCTAGCGAGAATCCTTGTTTGTTTGAAAGTGAATATTCAGTTACTCCAGTGGTCTTTGTGATATTGTTACACCTGATTTCCTGTGCCACTGATTACAGGGTTTAAGGAGGGAGGAATTAGAGGTCATGTAGACATAATTCAAGCTCATTTTAAACCTACATTCTGTCTGTGTCTCGAGTCCCATTATATAAATTTCAATGGTGACATTGGAGGTAAACTGCACACCATTCTGACAGTATTAGCACTGCAGCATCTCTGCTGGATTGGGACGGGGACTGATGGATGAATTTAGATGGGCAGTTTCCATAATAAATATGGAAACAAGAATTTACAGACTCAAGATTCAAACCTATAGTATACACTCATCGTATGACCAGTGGATGATTCCTCAATGCCGCATTGGTACACGAGTGTGGTCTTCACAGTACATATAAACCTTGCCGGTGAATCAAACAGGTTTTAATTAGGCAGGTTTTAATTGAAAAGTCTTTCCTTAACATTGATATTTCCAATATTATCCAAATAGAGTTTTTAGAAACTTCCTAGTCCCTTTTGAAAGCCACGATTGAGTCTCCTTGCTCCACATTCTCAGGCAGTGTATCCGAGATCTGATAACCACTGGTGATGTCGAATTTTGTTTGGGTGGATCACACGATGGCCTAGAGTATGGTCAGGTTACCTACTTTCCCAACTTCCTCAGCAGACAGCGGAGAGGGGAATTCGATTAAATATAGAATTCCCAAGCAGAATAAAACTGCTGCATCTTCCTGATCATTTACTCACAAATAGCAAAAATACTTTTTTAGCGAGTTAATAACAAAAGTGGCAACTATATATAAATAAATCTCAAGAGCCCATCTCCCTTACCATTGCTGGTATAGTCTGTTTAGCAGTAATGTTCAGCAACCAATCTGTGCCATCTCAAAAGCTTAGTTAGGTAATCCCTGTGGCAATGATGTTCACTTCTTTTCAAAATGAATTTATTTTCTTCAATGTGAGGATCGTAATGAGGTACGGCTGTCCAAACAGGAAAGCTAAACGCAGCCCGGTCTCAATGAGGAAATATTTGAATTGTTTCTGTGTGTCCCCTGGGTAATCTTGAGTCCGGAATGAAGGTGAGCAGTCTGCTCCCAGGCCACTAATCCCACACACCTTCCCACTGGAAATGCAATCGTCGAACGGAGAGGCCCGTTCTTCTCCACCACGAGGAGACACATTAGCCTCAAATTGACACCTTCGTAGAATTTACAGTGCAGAAGGAGGCCATTCGGCCCATTAAATCTGTTCCGGCCCTTGAAAAGAGCACCCACCTTAAGCCCACGCCTTCAACCTATCCCCGTAACCCCACCTAACCTTTTGGACACTAAGGGCAATTTAGCGTGGCCAATCCACCTAATGTGCACATCTTTGGACTGTAGGAGGAAACCGGAGCACCCGGAAGAAACCCACGCAGACAAGGGAAGTGCAAACTGCACACAGACAGTCACCCAAGGGCGGAATTGAACCTGGAACCCTGGAGCTGTGCTAACCACTGTGCTGCCTATGTCCCATCAGTGCAGATGTAGGGGATATTGACCTGGTATTCCCTCACATTGATTTAATAGAATCCCTACAGTGCAGAAGGCCATTTGGACTATCAAGTCTGCACCAACCCTCTAAAAAAGCACCCTAACATAAGACCACTCACCCAACTCTATCCCCGTAATCCCACCTAACCTGCACAGCTTTGGACTGTGGGAGGAAACCCACGCAGACATTGGGACAAGGTGCAAACTCCACACAGTCACCCAAGGCCGGAATTGAAATGCTACCCGGGTTCCTGGCACTGTGAGGCAGCCGTGCTAACCACTGTGATTGTTCCCTATTCTGGTCCAGTAACGGATTCATTAATCAATGGATGCTGGCAATCTATCCGAGGAACTGACTGTTCAGAATCACTGCGCCTAACAGCAAAGGAGGTGAACACAAGCATATGTAGCAAAACCATTTACATGACCCCATCTTGAGTTATAGGGTTTTATATCTGCCAGCATTCCACAATGTCAACAGCACCACAAAAATAACACTGAGGGGAGGCAAGGGAGTAAGAGAACAGTTACACAATGCATCGCTGCTTCTTGATGTACAATTTAAATCCATTTAGTCTGGCTTAAATGGGAGAGTTATAATTCAAAGCCATTAGATTCTAATGAAGGAAACCACCATTTTGTACTGGGTACAGACATCTATCCTTTCCGACTTAAACACAGAGTCTTCCTTTCACTCAAAATAATTTGAACTGGACAAGGTTTAACTTGTGACCAATACATGCTCCGTAGGCCCATCCAAATGAAAATGTTGTAAATGGTGGTCAAAGTTAGTTCAGATACTCTCCTATGGAACCCAGGGCCGATACGAAAGCTCCAATTTCTCTCTCTCCTGCCGGTTTTGCAAATTTCTTTCCCCTTTAACATATACGGGATGCCACAGCACTTCTTGGAATACAACAATGTGCACCAGGGATCGCTCAAGTCAAGGCCATCGTCTCCATCTCGCATTTCAATTAAGAATGGCACCTGCACCCAAATGGAATATAGTGGCCGTTTTGTCCAGTTGGCTAGATCGTGGTCCCGAATAATGACAACAGGGCAGATTTTGGTTCCCGTTCTGGCTGAGGTAGAGTTGGGACGTGCCTTCCAGGGCTTGACCCTGGGAGTGGAAGGCAGTGACAAACCACCACTGACCAAAAACAAAACAGCCAAGAAAACTGCTCAGGATGAAGCATCAGCAGACACGGAGCCCAGGACTTCCCTTTGGGCACAGCACACGTTACAAGTGTATTGTGTCTCGGGTTCACCAGCCTGGCTTTACTGGAGTCTATTACCATTTTATTAGCACAACTGGCCTCTCGCAGAATGTTGTATTTGGAACTCATACAACTTTCCATTGACAATGTCCCTCATGGCAGACTGGTACAAAAGGTGAAGTCACACAGGATCAGGGGTGAGCTGGCAAGAGATACAGAACTGGCTAGGTCATAGAAGGCAGAGAGTAACAATGGAAGGATGCTTTTCTGATTGGAGGGCTGTGACTAGTGGTGTTCTGCAGGGATCAGTGCTGGGATCTTTGCTGTTCGTAGTATATATAAATGATTTGGAGGAAAATGTAACTGGTCTGATTAGTAAGTTTGCAGACGACACAAAGGTTGGTGGAATTGCGGATAGCGATGAGGACTGTCAGAGGATACAGCGGGATTTAGATTGTTTGGAGACTTGGGCAGAGAAATGGCAGATGGAGTTTAATCCGGACAAATGTGAGGTAATGCATTTTGGAAGGTCTAATGCAGGTAGGGAATATACAGTGAATGGTAGAACCCTCAAGAGTATTGAGTCAGAGATCTAGGTGTACAGGTCCACAGGTCACTGAAAGGGGCAACACAGGTGGAGAAGGTAGTCAAGAAGGCATACGGCATGTTTGCCTTCATTGGCTGGGGCATTGAGTATAAGAATTGGCAAGTCATGTTGCAGCTGTATAGAACCTTAGTTAGGCCACACGTGAGAGTATAGTGTTCAATTCTGGTCGCCACACTACCAGAAGGAGGTGGAGGCTTTAGAGAGGGTGCAGAAGAGATTTACCAAGATGTTGCCTGGTATGGAGGGCATTAGCTATGAGGAGCGGTTGAATAAACTCGGTTTGTAATCACTGGAACGACGGAGGTTGAGGGACGACCTGATAGAGGTCTACAAAATTATGAGGGGCATAGAGTGGATAGTCAGAGGCATTTTCCCAGGGTAGAGGGGTCAATTACTAAGGGGCATAGGTTTAAGATGCGAGGGGCAAAGTTTAGAGATGTACGAGGCAAATATTTTACACAGAGGGTAGTGGGTGCCTGGAGGCTGCCGGAGGAGGTGGTGGAAGCAGGGACGATAGTGACATTTAAGGGGCATCTTGACAAATACATGAATAGGATGGGAATAGAGGGATATGGACCCTCAGTAAAGCGTTTGATAAGGTTCCCCACGGTAGGCTACTGCAGAAAATACAGAGGCATAGGATTCAGGGTGATTTAGCAGTTTGGATCAGAAAGTGGCTAGCTGGAAGAAGACAAAGGGTGGTGGTTGATGGGAAATGTTCAGACTGGAGTCCAGTTACTAGTGGTGTACCACAAGGATCTGTTTTGGGGCCACTGCTGTTTGTCATTTTTATAAATGACCTGGAGGACGGCGTGGAAGGATGGGTGAGTAAATTTGCAGATGACACTAAAGTCGGTGGAGTTGTGGACAGTGCGGAAGGATGTTACAAGTTACAGAGGGACATAGATAAGCTGCAGCGCTGGGCTGAGAGGTGGCAAATGGAGTTTAATGCAGAAAAGTGTGAGGTGATTCATTTTGGAAGGAATAACAGGAAGACTGGGCTAATGGTAAGATTCTTGGCAGTGTGGATGAGCAGAGAGATCTCGGTGTCCATGTACATAGATCCCAGAAAGTTGCCACCCAGGTTGAGAGGGTTGTTAAGAAGGTGTACGGTGTGTTAGCTTTTATTGGTAGAGGGATTGAGTTTCGGAGCCATGAGGTCATGTTGCAGCTGTACAAAACTCTGGTGCGGCCGCATTTGGAGTATTGCGTGCAATTCTGGTCGTCGCATTATAGGAAGGATGTGGAAGCATTGGAAAGGGTGCAGAGGAGATTTACCAGAATGTTGCCTGGTATGGAGGGAAGATCTTATGAGGAAAGGCTGAGGGGCTTGAGGCTGTTTTCGTTAGAGAGAAGGTTAAGAGGTGACTTAATTGAGATATACAAGATGATCAGATGATTGGATAGGGTGGACAGTGAGAGCCTTTTTCCTCGGATGGTGATGTCTAGCATGAGGGGACATAGCTTTAAATTGAGGGGAGATAGATATAAGACAGATGTCAGAGGTAGGTTCTTTATTCAGAGTAGTAAGGGCGTGGAATGCCCTGCCTGCAACAGTAGTGGACTCGCCAACACTAAGGGCATTCAAATGGTCATTGGATAGACATATGGACGATAAGGGAATAGTGTAGATGGACTTTGGAGTGGTTTTACAGGTCGGCGCAACATCGAGGGCCGAAGGGTCTGTACTGCGCTGTAATGTTCTATGACCCAGGAAGTGTAGAAGATTTTAGTTTAGACGGTCAGCACAGGCTTGGAGTTCCTGTGCTGTACTTTTCTTTGTTCTTTGAGCTGACTCCTTGCTCCAGTAAGAATTTCCTGCCTAAAACCCTTGGCTCACTTGACGTTCCAGCGACGAGCAGTGGACGCCACCCCACAAACACCATTCCAGGCTAATTCAACCCCGAAGGAATTAAAATTTCACACATCAGATTTTAATTTTCACTTAAAATTAAATCATGGACAATGCAACATTACACATTCAATAAAATAAAAACTTCAATCTGTAGTTTATGGTCATCCATCTGTCGGCCAAGGGCAGACACGCAATCTTTCACTGCCTTTCCCACTGATATCAAGTTTTCAAAAAGGGTGTCAAAGGTGGGAACAGGCTATGCTTAAGCGAGAGAAAAAAAATCAGCGCTCCGAAGCTTCTCTTCAATCACTAAGAGTTTGCCAACTTATATAGCTGCATGTTTAAGCAAAAGGGAAATTTGCAGCAAAGATGTAACTTGGTTGTCTTTAACTAAAATTGTGCGCAATTAACAAAATGAGTAATGCAACATGTTAACGAAAATTATTTGGCATCAGTGCCTGAGCCTTTGGTTGCTCCTACGCCTCACGCTCTGTGACTCCCTCCTCTCTTCCTTTAAGATTCTCTTTAGAGTCTGCCTGTTTGACACGCATTTTGTATCTGTTCTCAAAGCTAATGTGACTCACGGGCAGCACGGCGGCACAGTGGTTAGCACAGCTGCCTCGCGGCGCTGAGGACCCGGGTTCGATCACGGCTCTGGGTCACTGTCTGTGTGGAGTTTGCACATTCTCCCCGTGTCTGCGTGGGTCGCACCCCCACAACCCAAAGATGTGCAGGGTAGGTGGATTGGCCACGCTACAAATTGCCCCTTAATTGGAAAAAATGAGTTGGGCACTCTAAATTTGAAAAAGAATTAATGTCCTTGACCCGCAGACATGGGGCATCATTTCACAGTTTGCAGGTGACAAAGGTTTGAAAATGTGGTAAACAATAAGGGAAATAGTAACTGGGGGGGACGGCGGCTCATGGTATTACCACTATAATCTGGAGACCCAGACTGTTTGCTCTGGGGGACACGGGTTCAAATCCCACCTCGGCAGCTCGTGGAATTTAAACTTCACTGTGTGGAGTTTGCACATTCTCCCCGTGTCTGCGTGGGCTTCGCCCCCACAACCCCAAAGATGTGCAGGGTAGGTGGATTGGCCACGCAAAATTGACCCTTAATTGGAATAATTAATTGGGTATTCGAAATTTAAGAAAAAAAAAGCTGATGTGACTCGGTGTCAACCTTTTTCTGACAACACTCCTGTGAAGCTCAATGGGACACGTTACGATGTTACAAGTGCCATGCGAATGAACGTTGTTCAGTGGCTTCCATATAACCGGGAACAGAGTATTAATTTATTGGATATTTATAACAACCAAAGTTGGGTGAAATTAGCCGTCAAGCCTGCGTTCCTTTGGATAAAAATACCCAAGGCGCACTCGTCAATAATGCAAGCCGTGTTACACATTCTCCCCGTGTCTGCGTGGGTTTCACCCCCACAACCCAAAGGGGCAGCGTAGGTGGATTGGCCGCGCTAAATTGCCCCTAATTGGAAAACAAAAAATAACTGGGTACTCTAAATTTTTTTTTAAATAATGCAAGCCGTGGCCAATGTGACAGTGGGCAACAGGCAGCGTCAGCGGGCAAACAGGATGCTACACGCAGCAAGGTGGCAAACTGGAGGTCAGCTGGAGATTGAGCACAGTATAGATCGCGGGTGAAATGTCTGGGATCATTCCTAAATTCCGAGATTCTTTGTTTCCAGGTTTATTACTGCACGAGGAAAAAATGTTTACTTGGATCTCTGCACGAGAAAAGAGTGAGATTGTGGTCAGCTTCAGGAGGACGGACATAATAAACTCCACAAATGGTTCGGGAGCCAACCAGTAACTAAAATGCAGGAAAAGAAGTGATGAAGAAAATGATACAAATTAAGTGATAAAAGCAATTCTCTCACACACACACACACACACACACACACACACACACGCACACACACACACTGACACATGCACCCGTTCTATTGAAAAGCCTCATCAAACCTGCCAGGATAATTTCTCCAACAGCCAAAAAATACACAAATAGCCAATCTATGGCATTTTGGCAACTAATGGACAAACGTAGATTACAGCGAAACCTAAATGAACACGTTGTCAAAAGTAACATCTACGTTTGATGTACCTAAACTGTATAACATGCAGAATTGGCTCAAAATGGCCAACGCAAAATTACCTAAAGCTCGCTCATTCTTTTACCACCGCCACTACTGGTTCATCCTATTCTGCCTGGTCAACGTTCTTTGATCTTTGCTTCCATTTGCTGGAAGGTGCAGGGGCATTGGGCGACCCTGTTAGAAATTGGCCACTTCATTGGATCAACGTTGTTTTTTAAGAAAAGGAGCTACCTTGTTTACCCAGGAGACTAGGTTAATGGACAAACGGGCCACCAGGCCAAACCTCCACAATTCAAATTATGGCAACGAAAGCAGAATTAAGATTATTTTATATCTTCTAGGAATCATGGAAAACAAACTGTTGGAGGGAACTGCCCATACATACAGAGGGTTAGATTTTTTTTAAAACCACTCAATGCATAAAATAGTTTTGTGAAAGCAACGTGCTTTGAACAGTTTTGCGCCCATCAGTTCTTCAGTGCTGAGACATCCCTACACCACACAAGCCCATTATAGGCAACAGCTCCGCTGTAATCAGAGCAACTAAACATAACCGAGTCCCCGAGGGGTTCACTGAATTTGTGACTGCAATCGGATATATTGCACCCCCTGAAATAGCAGAAAACAGTGGCAATGGCATGGTACGACAGCGGGCACGAGGCGCGTGTCAATGCAAGGCAGTAACCTGGGGGCTAAATATCTGTACCAGATTTAGCACAACTTTAAACAACTTCAAACTCCTCATGTAAGATCTGGGGTTCCTAATATATTGCAACAAAATTGGTGAGCCAGTTAAAATCCTGTCCCCTGTCAACTATTGCCTCTCAATAGGATCCCCGTGTTGCGTTATCACTTAATCCTCAGTGGCTTTTCGCTGTAAAAGAGGTATTTGAGAATCACACAAACCACAGTGTTTCAGTCAATGATAAAAGTGGTATTTCTCCATGACTAAAGAGGCACCTTTTATACATACAAAAATAAAAGCATTGCGCATGCCCTTGGTGAAATCTCTACTTCAGTTTCTTCCCCAGCCTTTCAAACACACTGACAGTTCCGGTGGAATCCATCTGAGCGAGGCGGCCTTCGGTGCTGCTGGTCACTTTGGTACTGACCGCCGTCCGCGCGGTGTTCTTGATGGTCACAGTGAACTCGGGGCTGCCGCGACTTTTGGTGCTGGTGACTTTGTTGTCCTGCGTGTCTGCCTCGGTGGCAATGGGCTTCCCCAGTCTCTGCCGGACACTGACCTTGGCTTTAGTCGCTGGCTGCAATCGGAGTGTGGGGGCTGCCATCGAGGCCTGAACGCCAACACTTGGGACAGTCCTGCTGTTGGCCTTGGGGATGGACAGCCGCCTTATCGTGGTGACCGTGTTCTTGGCTTTGGCAGCCGAGACTCGCTCCTTGATCGCGAGAGTGATCTTGGCACTCTCCTTTCCGGTTGCATTTGGGGCTCTCTTCAAGACCCCAGCATATTGGAGCACAGACCCAGCATCGTCCTCATCACTGCTCTCCTTCTTCTGATTGACAACTTCACCCAGGCGGCTGAAGACTCCTGTCGGCTAAAAAAGATGCAGAATTTCAGCAAAGATACAGCAGTTACTTCATATCCGATCTAACTGTCCTGACAAAACTGCGGCGCATTTTCTAATTATGAGGTGAGGGTAGAGAATTTGAAGTTCTTCATTAGAGCAAAGAAGATTAAGAAGAGTTTTGATAGAATGGTTCAAAGTGATAAAAGGTTCAGATAAAGTAAAATAGAAACCAGTATTTCAGCCGAGAGTGGTGGCTGGCGTGTACAAAGCTATCATAAACAGGGGGTGAAGCAAAAGGCTCGGACGTCTTTTATTCAGAGGGTTCTTTCGACGAGAAAACATGGCCGGAGCAGAATTCATCTAAAATCAGAGAATTTTAAAGCGTAAGCGGTAGCTATTTGCCTCAAGTTGTCCATTTATCCCACTTCCTCCCCCTCTCTCATAGCCTTGAAAATGGATAAATGTTTGAGTAATAAATATTTAAGAGGATCTGGGGAAAGGGCGGGAGCAATTTTGGGCCCCACACCTCAGGAAGGACATACTGGCACTGGAGCGGGTCCAGCGGAGATTCACACGGATGATCCCAGGAATGGTAGGCCTAACATACGATAAACGTCTGAGGATCCTGGGATTATATTCATTGGAGTTTAGGAGGTTGAGGGGAGATCTAATAGAAACTTACAAGATAATGAATGGCTTAGATAGGGTGGATGTAGGGAAGTTGTTTCCATTAACAGGGGAGACTAGGACCCGGGGGCACTGCCTTAGAATAAAAGGGAGTCACTTTAGAACAGAGATGAGGAGAAATTTCTTCAGCCAGAGAGTGGTGGGTCTGTGGAATTCATTGCCACAGAGGGCGGTGGAGGCCGGGACGTTGAGCGTCTTTAAGACAGAAGTTGATAAATTCTTGATTTCTTGAAGAATTAAGGGCTATGGAGAGAGAGCGGGTAAATGGAGTTGAAATCAGCCATGATTGAATGGTGGAGTGGACTCGATGGGCCGAATGGCCTTATTTCCACTCCTATGTCTTATGGTCTAATGGGTCCAAATGATTAGCTCCGTCTGCAACCTGTCACAAGCATGATGGGGCTGAATGGCCTCCGTGGTGGTGTAACATTTTCTGGTGTATTTCCCAGTGAGTTCGACATGACTGCAAAACCCCAGTGAATACATTTTCAAAAATGTACCAATGCAGAGACACCACTTTTGCACAATGTGTTTTTTTAATATTAATTAGATCGCTTTGGAAGATTTATTCCAATTCGCCTGGAAAACAAGGGACCCACTGACATCTATATATGTTCAATACTTGACTCTAGTTGCAACTGCTGTCAATGTTTCACTTATAATTGATAAGTCTAGTGGTTAGCACTGGGACTGCGGCGCTGAGGACCCGGGTTCGATCCCAGCTCTGGGTCACTGCCCGTGTGGAGTTTGCACATTCTCTCCGTGTCTGTGTGGGTTTCATACCCACAGCCCAGAGATGTACAGATTAGGTGGATTGGCCACGCTAAATTGCCCCTTAATTGGAAAAAAAATAATAATTGATAAGTTTGCATTTATATTGGATCTGTCAATATAAACAAGGCCAAGCTGCAATTGCACTTCCTCCCCATTGGAGGCACTGCAGCCCCGCCACTTGTTGGAGGGTTGAGGTACATGACATGGGAGGGGGTGCAGGAACCGGCACGTAGGCAGGGAGGAAAACGCATGGCGGGTTTTGAAGGGGACATGGGAGAGGAGGTGCTGCAATGCGAATGACAAGAGAGGGATGAAAAGAATGGGCTGGGTAAGCATGAGGCGGGTGCATGGGGAAGGACAGAATGGTATTGGGTGGAGATTTGAAGAAGTATTTTTGCAACAAAGATTCCAATTTCAACACTAATATTTTGCAGGTCGCTGCCCGTTGTACACCGTGCCATTCCGATAATCATTGGATCATCTTTCATAATGGTTTGGGTTTAATGGTTTTGTGAGATCAATTAGCCAGTGACGTCCAGGGCCACAGTGCGCGTGCACAGGAGCAGCTATTCCAAGCCTGTGTTTTGTTGTTTTCTTCATCAGATGCATATTGCTTTGAATTTATGAGCAGCGAGCCATATTTTACTGCAACAGCAGGCAGACAATTGAAGGCTTGCCCTTAATGGCTTTATAAAGTGGTAATTCAATCAGGCAAAATCTGGCAATGTCAGCAGAACATGGGAGTTTGAATTACTGCTTCAAAATTCTCTATCATTTTGCTTTTATTACAGAGCATAATTTATTTAAACTAATGTCTTTTCTTTACTTACAAGTATAGTCGAGATTGTGTAAAGTGGGCAGTGCAGTAATAAAGAGAATGGTGACTCAGAAACTGAAGATATATAGCTTCTGGCGACACCAATTTCTATAAAATAGTCCACGTAATATTAATTTGGTGTGACACCAGTAGATATCTTGTAAGAAAATAAATCCTCTCCCAAAATCTGCGCAAAAAAATTTTCAAGGCTAAATAGCCAAACAACTAAACGCCGCATTTCGTGAGCAAGGTCCCAAAGAGCAGTGCTTATGAAAAATGTAATTGTGAACGCACTTCTCAATTCACATGAAAGGCACTGAATAGCTCATTTGAGGAATCGAAATTGATCGCCATAAATCTCTGGTCCTGTTTGTCCGACAAACACAAAACAAGATTCCGATTGGGCAGCTCCTGAATAGAAAACCGACAGTATAGGTTAACCCTCTAAGAATTATTACCATTTGTGGCAAAGGATTTCACTCAAAACATTGTCCCTTCAGAAATTGATTGACTACCTCTGGATTCTCAGCGTGATCTGGTTACCATTTGCGTTAAAAAAAAAATGTTTTTTAAATTTAGAGTACCCAATTTATTTTCCCCCCAATTTCGTTTTTTTTTTACTTAATCTTTATTATTGTCACAAGTAGGCTTACATTAACACTGCAATGAAGTTACTGTGAAAATCCCCTAGTTGCCACATTACGGCGCCTGTTCGGGTACACGGAGGGAGAATTCAGAATGTCCAATTCATCTAACAAGTACGCCTTTCAGGACTTGTGGGAGAAAACCGGAGCGCCCGGAGGAAATCCACGCAGACACGGGGAGAGCATGCAGACTCCGCACAGACTGCGACCCAAGCCGAGAATCCAACCTGGCACCCTGGCGCTATGAAGCAACAGTGCTAACCACTGTACAGCAGTGCCACCCAATGAAGGGGCAATTTAGCGTGGCCAATCCACCTACCTTGCACATCTTTGGGTTGTGGGGGTAAGACCCATGCAGAGATGGGGAGAATGTGCAAACTCCACACGGACAGTGACCCGGGGCGGGATCAACCTGGGTCCTCGGTGCCGTGAGGCAGCAGTGCTAACCACTACTTCACCATGCTGCCATCTGTTTACCATTTGCAAGTGCACTCAAATAGTAAAATATTTCTTTTGTATTCTGCGTGAGGAAAACGGTTCAATAAATGCACCACAGCAATCTGACACCAGCCTGCTTTAGCCCAAGTGATTCTTCAGCCAACTACCCATAAAATTAATGGGTCTGATGACCAAGAAATTAATCTATTCGCTTGGAAGAAAAGGAACATTACTGCCCAGTGGGAAACAACCAAAAGAAAGCGGTGAAGAATGCTTCAGAACCATTCACAAATGTGATTTATGACTTAATAACTACAATTAATTAGTGCAGGCTTTGAAGTTACTCCAGCTGTGAAATAAATCCTATCCTCCCACTCTTTCATCCCTTGTATTCAGAAGCTCCCTCCTTGCTCTTCAGACACAGCAACTCTGGTTACCTCCCCTAACCCTTGGGTGTCCTCCGCCTATGAAGGGCCGCAAGATGTTTAAAACCCTGGTCGCTGTGCCATGAACCATTCCTCGAGAGTGAGGATGACAGCTGATCTACCCCTCAAATATAGGGCGGCAGGGTAGCACAGTGGTTAGCACTGTTACTTCACAGCTCCAGGGTCCCAGGTTCGATTCCCGGCTTGGGTCGCTGTCTGTGTGGAGTCTGCACGTTCTCCCCGTGTGTGCGTGGGTTTCCTCCGGGCGCTCCGGTTTCTTCCCACAGTCTAAAGATGTGCAGGTTTGGTGGATTGGCCATGATAAATTGCCCATTAGTGTCCAAAAAGGTTGGGTGGTGTTACTGGGTTACGGGGATAGGGTGCTCTTTCCAAGGGCCGGTGCAGACTTGATGGGCCGAATCGTCTCCTTCGGCACTGGGAGAATGTACACTGTGGCATGGGCTAATCTGTGGCAGATTATTATCTGAATAGCTATAGATTGAAAGTGGGAAATGTGCAATGAGATCTGGGTGTCATCGTACACCAGCCACTGAAAGCAAGCAGGTGCAGCAGGCGGTAAAGAAGGCAAATGGTATGTTGGCCTTCATAGCGAGAGGATTCGAGTACAGGAGCAGGGATGTCTTGCTGCAATTATACAGGGTCTTGGCGAGGTCACACATACAGTTTTGGTCTCCTTATCGGAGGAAGGGTGTTCTTGCTACCGAGGGAGCGTAGCGAAGGTTTACCAGGCTGATTCCTGGGATGGCGGGACTGACGTACGAGGAGAGATTGAGAGATTGTATTCGCTGGAGGGGGGGGGGGGGGGGATCTCATAGAAACCTATAAAATTCTAACAGGACTGGACAGGGTAGATGCAGGAAGGATGTTCCTGATGGCGGGGGAGTCCAGAACTAGGGGTCACAGTCTAGGGATATGGGGTAAACCATCTAAGAGTGGTAAGCCTTTGGAATTTGCTACCACAGAAAGCAGTCGAGGTCAAAACATTGTATGTTTTCAAGGAGTTAGATACAGCTCTTGGGGCTAAAGTGATCAAATGGGGGTGGGGGGGGGGGGGGGGGGGGGGGGAAAGAGGAGAAAACAGGAACAGGTTACAGAGTTGGATGATCAGCCATGTTGATAATGAATGGCGGAGCAGGCTGGAAGGGCCGTATGGCCTCCTCTTGCTCCTACGTTCTATATTTAATTCACACTTCCTCTTCACACTCCCACAATCTTCTCCTTTGTTCTTTCCATCAAGTTTCCCAGCTCTCTAAGTGCTTAGAAACTCTAACTTCTACCAGTTCTGACGAAAGGCCTTTGGACCGGACATGTTAACTCGGTTTCTCGCTCCATAGATGTTGACCCACCTTGCTGAGTGTTTCCAGCGTTTTCGGTCTGTCCATATTTATACTGCATACCTTAACCAACATCATGACAGAGATTACCTGGTCATTATCACACCGCTGTCTGTGGGAGCTTGCTGTGCGGAAGGGGACTGCCACGCTTCCCACATCACAACAGGGACGACACTTCAAAAGTTGGATTGAAATCAATCTGGGATGTCCCAAGCAACTATAGAAATGCAAGTCTTTCTTTGATGTAGAAACGCATTGCCAGATACTTCAAATGGTCACCAGATACTAACCACACGCTGAGTACCAAGGGGTTTTTGCTCATGTCCTTTTGCCAGTCACGTTATATCGGCGCCCACTAGTTCTCTACCTCCTGTCAGCTTCTCCACATCTTCTCTATCCAGGCACCTCATGATTTTGACTCCCTCCATCAAATGACCTCTCAACCTTCACTTCACCAAGGTGAACTGTCCCAACTTCTCCAAACTATCTACGTAACTGAATTCTCTCTCGTCCCTGGAACCATTCCCTTATTCTGCACTCTCTCCGCTGCCTTTGTATTCTTCCTCAAGGGTGATGTCCAGAACTGGAGACAATACTCCAGTTGGCGTCGAACTAGTGTTTTACACAGGACAAAAAAGGGTGAGATGGTGCCCAGGATAAAGGTAAAGTCGCCACTGTCCTTAATCATAGAATTTACAGTGCAGAAGGAGGCCATTCGGCCCATCGAGTCTGCACCGGCTCTTGGAAAGAGCACCCTACCCAAGGTCAACACCTCCACCCTATCCCCATAACCCAGTAACCCCACCTAACACTAAGGGCAATTTTGGACACTAAGGGCAATTTATCATGGCCAATCCGCCTAACCTGCACATCTTTGGACTGTGGGAGGAAACCGGAGCACCCGGAGGAAACCCACGCACACACGGGGAGGATGTGCAGACTCCGCACAGACAGTGACCCAAGCTGGAATCGAACCTGGAACCCTGGAGCTGTGAAGCAATTGTGCTATCCACAATGCTACCATGCGTCCCAGAGGCTGCTCTCCTCTTTGAGGGGACTGGTGGTGGTTTAACTGGAGGACCACCACACCTCAGGTATAAAGAGAACAGCTGTGGCCCCAACACTGAACCCTGCGGGACACCACTCGTCACCGGTTGCCATTCCGAAAAAGAACCTTTTATCCCAACTCTCTGCCTTCTGCCTGACAGCCAGTCGTCAATCCATGTTAGTACCTTGCCTCGAATACCATGGGCCCTTATCTTACTCAGCAGTCTCCCGTGAGGCACCTTATCAAAGGCCTTTTGGAAGTCAAGATAGATAACATCCATTGGCTCTCCTTGGTCTAACCTATTTGTTATCTCTTCAAAGAACTCTAACAGGTTTGTCAGGCAAGACCTCCCCTTACTAAATCCATGCTGACTTGTCCTAATCCGACCCTGCACTTCCAAGAATTTAGAAATCTCATCCTTAACAATGGATTCTAGAATCTTGCCAACAACCGAGGTTAGGCTAATTGGCCTATAATTTTCCATCTTTTTCCTTGTTCCCTTCTTGAACAGGGGGGTTACAACAGCGATTTTCCAATCCTCTGGTACTTTCCCTGACTCCAGTGACTTTTGAAGCATCATCACCAACGCCTCCACTATTTCTTCAGCTATCTCCTTTAGAACTCTAGGATGTAGCCCATCTCGGTCCGGAGATTTATCAATTTTTAGACCTCTTAGTTTCTCTAGCACTTTCTCCTTTGTGATGGCTACCATATTCAACTCTGCCCCCTGACTCTCCGGAATTGTTGGGATATTACTCATGTCTTCTACTGTGAAGACTGACGCAAAGTACTTATTCAGTTCCTCGGCTATTTCCTTGTCTCCCATCACAAAATTACCAGCGTCATTTTGGAGCGGCCCAATGTCAACTTTTGCCTCCCGTTTGTTTTTAATGTATTTAAAGAAACTTTTACTATCATTCCTAATGTTACTGGCTAGCCTACCTTCAAATTTGATCCTCTCTTTCCTTATCTCTCTTTTCGTTATCCTCCGTTTGTTTTTGTAGCCTTCCCAAACTTCTGACTTCCCACTACTCTTTGCCACATTATAGGCTTTCTCTTTTGCTTTGATGCATTCCCTAACTTCCTTTGTCAGCCATGGCTGCCTAATCCCCCCTCTGATAACCTTTCTTTTCTTTGGGATGAACCTCTGTACTGTGTCCTCAATTACTCCCAGAAACTCCTGCCATTGCTGTTCTACTGTCTTTCCCACTAGGCTCTGCTCCCAGTCGATTTTCGTCAGTTCCTCCCTCATGCCCCTGTAGTTACCTTTATTTAACTGTAACACCTTTACATCTGATTCTACCTTCTTTCTTTCAAATTGGAGATTGAATTCGACCTTATTATGATCACTGCCTCCTAAGTGCTCCCTGACTTTAAGATCTTTAATCAAGTCTGGCTCATTACATAACACTAAGTCCAGAATGGCCTGTCCCCTCGTGGGCTCCATCACAAGCTGTTCCAAAAAGCCCTCCTGTAAACATTCAATGAATTCCCTTTCCTTGGGTCCACTGGCAGTATTATTTACCCAGTCCACCTGCATATTAAAGTCCCCCATGATCACTGTGACCTTGCCTTTCTGACATGCACTTTCTATTTTGTGGTGCATCTTGTGCCCCTGGTCCTGACCACTGTTAGGAGGCCTGTACATAACTCCCATTATGGTTTTTTTGCCTTTGTGGTTCCTCAACTCTACCCACACAGACTCCACATCATCCGACCCCATGTCGTTTAGTGCTATTGATTTAATTTCATTCCTAATTAACAAGGCAACCCCGCCCCCTCTCTGTCTTTTCGATAGGTTGTGAATCCCTGGATGTTTAAATGCCAGTCCTGAACCCCCTGCAACCATGTCTCTGTGATGCCTACCACATCATACCTGCCAGTCACAATCTGGGCCACAAGCTCATCTACCTTGTTCCGTACACTGCGCGCATTTAAATATAGCACCTTTAATTCTCTATTGACCGTCCCTTTTTGTTTTCTTAGTGTGGTGGACCTTGGTTTACTGAGCCTTTCCATACACTGTGTCATAGTTTGTGGGATGGGGACTATTGTAACCTCTCCTGAGTTCTGTCTTTTCGTGCTTTTTTGTATTCCTAAGCAGCTACGCTTCCCACTGATTACTTCACCTCTTGGTTCCCTGACTTTCCCTTCCCCCCCCAATCTTTAGTTTAAAGTCCTATTGACCACCCTATTTACTCTTTTCGCCAGAACACTGGTCCCAGCTCGGTTCAGGTGGAGACCATCCCAACGGTCCCCCCTGTCCCAAAACTGATGCCAGTGTCCCATGAAAAGGAACCCCTCATTCCCACACCACTCTTTCAGCCACGTGTTAACTTCCCTTATTCTTGCCTCCCTATGCCAATTTGCACGTGGCTCGGGCAGTAATCCGGAGATTATGACCCTTGAGGACCTGTTTTTTTAATTTGAATCCTAGCTCTTTATAATCTCTAAACAGGTCCTCTTTCCTAGACTTGCCTATGTTGTTGGTACCGACATGGACCACAACAACTGGATCCTCCCCCTCCCTTTCCAGTATCCTTTCAAGCCGGTCAGAGATGTCCCGCACCCTAGCACCGGGCAGGCAACATACCATGTGGGACTCTTTATCCTGCTCACAAAGGATACTATCTATCCCCCTGATAATAGAATCCCCTACAACTACAACTTGCCTATTTACTCCCTCCCCTTGAATGGCCTGCTGAACCATGGTGCCTTGGTCAGCTGACTCATCCTTCCTGCAACCCTGTTCGCCACCCACACAGGGAGCAAGTGCCTCATACCTGTTGGACAGAGTCAAGGGCTGAGGCTCCTGAGTTCCTGACTGCTGGTTCCCTTTACCTGCCTGACTTGCAGTCACACCCTGCTGTCCCTGGCCACTGGCAGGATTTAAACTACTTACTCTGACAGGTGTGACTGCCTCCTGAAACACAGTGTCCAGGTAAGTCTCCCCCTCCTGGATGTGCCTCAGTGTTTGAAGCTCAGACTCCAGCTCATCAACTCTGAGCCGGAGCTCTTCGAGCAGCCAACACTTACTGCAGATGTGGTCGCTGCAGCTCGCAATGGGATCTGCCAGCTCCCACATCAAGCAGCTCAAGCACATCACCTGACCAGCCATCACTAATTAATTAATTTAATTTAAGTTTATGGTGGGGGCAGCTTCAGCCAATCAGACACTACCCTGCACTTTTAACTGAAAAACAGCACAATTAGATTAATCACTTACCTTTCCTGGTTACCTCACTGCACCAAACTAGCAAATTCTCACTGTCTGTATCTCTCACTCCGGCTGTGTCTCCTTGACCTGCGCAATGCTAATAATATAATATAATAATGCCAATAATAATATAATATGGCACTTACCTCACACCAATGGATCTTATTATTAGGTTAGAGGAGGAGGGTGGGTGGGAGACACTACACGTGTAGTGTCTCGGGTTTCCTCTCCACCAGAATTTATTGGGGGGGGGGGGGGGGGGGGGGTCATTGTCTCATTGAACGGCGGAACAGAATCAAAGGCTGGGTGGCCTCATCCAGCTCCTACGCTCCTTGTTGTTCCCCAATCCCAACTGTTTCTGCAGCCAAGTGGCTGACTTCGGTGTTTATGAATTAAGTATGTAGTATGGAGGTGAAGTCATGCATGAATGGACTGAATAGAGTTGGCAGATTCCCTTCTCTGAAGGAGATTAATAAACCAGTTGGGTCATTTTACTTGGTGCCAGCAAATCGACTCCATTTTGCAACCAGCCATGGTGCAATTTGAACTCAGGAGTCTAGGTTTCGACGGTTCATCTGATTTTTCTCACTGAAAACAAAATCAAGCTGGATGCTTTTCTTTTTAGATAATAATATGTTCCAGCGCATTCAGGCCTCACCTTACTCCCGGTCGTGGTGTCTGCTTTCGCTTCTGCGCCAAGCCGATCAAAAACAGACATTCTCGGCAAGCCTGGAGCAAGAGGATGAAAGAACAAACATTTACAGCACTGGTACCCGCTCAGTCATTTCAAACATACAGGAGAGAGATTGAAACCTGTACGGTTAGGATTTCGTTTCAATTAGAAGTGTTAGCGTCTTGCGAATTCGAAGGTTTCTGGTGTCTAAAGTAGAGAGGCAGGAGCGGCAAGTCTTCAAATTGGCGAATCAGCGATACTAGATTCGCAGCAAAGAATTGGTAGCCCTGTTTATTAGTGCTAGGATATTTACAGGTTTAGTGCACACTACAACACAAGGAGTACTTGCTGTGTTAGCATGCTGCAATCACCCAACAGTAAGCACTGTGTGAGCACTTTACCTTTCCCGGCTTGCTGCTCCAGGATTTTCTTAGTTTTTGCGGTTGTCCCTTTTGGCATACTGATTATGTATTTACCTTCCATTTCCGCAGTCACACGGCGCCGCTTTGCTGAGGTTTCGGGACCTGGGTCAGCTGGTCTGGTGAGAACTGAACAACAAAACGCCGATGGTCAGTTTAAGGTGTGAAGAAAGGTCGATCGCAAAGGAACGGGAAACACATCTTCAAGTCAGATTCTAACGACCTCCACCACATCTTGTTGTCCAACTCTGAAGTGGTTTTAACGCAATTTATTTCACAATTCAAGATGTTTTATAATTTAGAGCATCCAATTCTTTCCCACCCCTCCCCCCCGATTAAGGGGCAATTTAGTTCGGCCAATCCACCCACCCAGCACATATTTGGGTTGTGGGGGTGTGACCCATGCAGACACGGGGAGAATGTGCAAACTCCACATGAACAGTGACCCGGGGCCGGGATCGAACCCGGGTCCTCGATGCCGTGAGGCAGCAGTGCTAGCCACCGCAACACCGTGCTGCCCTCATCACAAACAATTCAATTTTTAAGCACCAATTATCTTGCCGCACTAAAATTATCGAATAATTTGCATTATCATTGAAAAGACCGATTTGAATTAACAGTGAACCGCGGGTGATAACTCGTACTACATCAGCAATGACTGCTAAAAACCATCACCGTTTTTTGGGGGTCACAGTCACCCCTATCAGTCTGCAGCCACATGCAGAAGACGCACGCGGTCAAAACGGCCATTCTATTCTTCCCGAGAGCAGTAGAGAGAGAGAGAGAGCAAATGCATTCAGCTGGCAGGATTCATTAGCAGAAAGTCAGAAAACACCATTGAGAATTTATCCTGCGAGTCAAATTGGGAATTCTATCCCCACACTTCACTACATTCTGTCCACATAAGCAAAATATTACGCTATCAACTGGTCACAAGTAATATTTTGCAGGCCTGGCTATAAGATTGGCTAAAAATACATCATTAATTGAAGATCAAAGTACAATCTGCTCCTCTCAACTATTAACTCATTGAATTATGGGATGGGACAGGAGAGGACCAGGTCGCCTAAGGCACACAGAGCAGAAGAGCCGCAGGATCACTGGCTCCCAGTCAGCTATCGGGAACAGGAATGGTGGGCTGTCACCACAGTTATTCCTCAGCACTTCAGTTTGGAGAAAACAAGGAGCAACCAAGGTTCCTGATGTGGTGCATAATGGGATACTCAGGCTTGACAAATTGCTGGTATAAGATTTTATAAGTGCTTACAGTATAAAAGAGCTGACTGGAGTATGTGTCGTAAGAAATGTGACCTTTTGGTTACAGGCTGGGATACGTGAATGACTGGGCATTGTAGTAAATCGTCAAGTTAGATAAGGCAAGTGTGTGTTTTTTTTAATTTTAAAGTGCCCAATTCTTTTTTTCCCAATTAAGGGGCAATTTAGCGTGGCCAATCCACATCTTTGGGTTGTGGGGGTGGGACCCACACAGACACAGGGAGAATGTGCAAACTCCACACGGACGGTGACCTGGGGCCGGGATCGAACCCGGGTCCTCGGCGCCGTGAGGGAGCAGTGCTAACCACTACGCCACTGTGCCGTCCTCGGGTTTGTGTTTTTGAATAAAATGCTGCATTGTTTGTGTTAAAGAACAGGCCATTCCTTGACTTGTGTGAGATAAAGAACAAAGTGAGTCAATGATGAAGGATTGCGAGGATGGTATAAACATATGGAGGAAACTGTACAACTTTGAGAAGCCTCTTCGAGCAACCTAAGGGGTGCCGTCCCCTGTACGCACACTTGTATTAATAAACTGCTGCTTGATAAACCTACAGCTGATTCTGTGTCAAGAATCTTTAGATTCTCCACATCAGTTCCCAATCCTGTTTGCTATCCTGTGACACTTGCTGGAAAGCATAGGGGAAGTTAGGGTTGGGTTTAGCTATGATTTCCCACCCCTGTCGCACTCAGATAATATGCTGACAATCATGGTTTTGGGGTCGGGTAGGAAAATCTAACTGAGATACTAGAGAGCTGCCAGAACCTGGGGAACAAATGCCCCTCACATCCTGTATCCTCACATCCTCATCTTGTTACCGACAAGAGGCAAAAGGAGACAATGGTGCGGGAGCGGAGGATGATCAACAGTTGCACTGAAATCTATTTCCCTGTCAGATGTTATAACGTGTCTGTGGCCAGGAAAGGAGAGAGAGCTACCAAACCACGGGAACGGGTGAAAGGAAAGTAAAACAAAACAAAGTCTAAACATGCATCACACAGGGCTTACAGCCTCAAGCTTCATGCTTTAAGGTAACAGGAAAATGGTGACCAGCTTTCAGGTCTCCTTCCCTTTGCATACCTGCTTTCTTTGTGGCAAGTTTGTTGGCCACAGTGACGGATATCTTGGAAGTGTTGGTTTCAGATCTCCGGACAGGAGTAGAAGGTGGGGAATCTCTGCTCAAACTGTTAGCAATCATTCTAGAGGCGGCTAAAGGGGGGAAAAAATAGAGAGGACACATGCATATAGCACAGACCCAGACACTAATTAACTTAGTCACAGGAGTAGTAACAACCCTTTGGGCAGAATCAATCCCATTTCTTCAGTGTCATATAAACAGTCTAGTCGTTCCACAAAAAAAAAACCCTGAACTTCCTGCCTAAAAACCACTCTGATAATGTTGTTAAGAATAAACAAACTCTGTTTTTCATTGATGGAAGTGTTATGAAGTATTCCCCACCGAGCCTCTAAACTCAATCACTCGCTACGATTTTGCGGGGTGTCTGTTTCTCAACGTCAGTGCTACTGTGTGAGTAGAGATAATATAGGCACATCACCCACTTTGGGTCCACCACATACATGCTGTGTGTGTGACCCAAAGTGGTTCTACAGCAGCCACATTCGCACCCCAAGCCAACACGAGCTTTGCCACCCAGGGCGATTACGCAGTGAACCGCAGCAGTTGTTGTTTCATGTACCCCGAGAGCTACGGTAACCCAAATTACTGGCCGGAACTCACATTATCATTCAGCGTGGCGTGTTTGACCCCAGTTCGCCTGTTAATTCACACGTACCACAAGTTGATTCTGAACGTTACGAGTCTGAGAAATATCTTGTAAATAGTCTTATCTTTCAGAGGTTGTATAATAAATTTTATTTTTGTTTGTTCAAAACCCGTGGAATCTTGTGGCTTTATTCCAAAAGCAGCTGTCTTTAATCTCAACCATTATCTACTACAATCAAAACGTCACCAGTCCCTGACCAGACAGTCCCCTCACATCCCGGGTCTGGCCGAGGATCGGAAAGATCTTGATGTGCAGAAGAGATTCTGCAATCATTTACTGAAGAGCGACGACGCTTTGAAAAGTAATTAATTGGCTGCGAAGCACTTTGGAATGCAAGTGTGCAATGTCTCCTCTTTAACCGACTTCAGGAAGTTCTTGGACCGTTTGGACTCAACACTGACAGCGTAATTCCAGTGCGCTCTCAGAGCTCTTTCACTTTTCGGGGGGGTGAGTGTAACTTTGTGATGCGTGCTGAAACTCGCCTGCACAGCTCTCTCCTGACGTCCTGTTGGACTCTGCAGCTACAGACTAACTGCAGCATGGGGTACACAGCATAGGAACCATCTCAGTTTAAGGCTACAAGCTTATACAGATAAAGAGTTTGCAAAAACGCTTGAAGAAGTTGCAAAAAAAAAAAAAAAAAAAAAAAATGTGATTATGCAGTCGTGCAAAATAAAATTACAGTTTTAAAGGCCATCCAACATTTACAAAAAATAATCATCTGCAAACAGGGTTTACTTACGAGAGTTGCCCGTTCTTTTTAACTCGAATTGCACATTTCCGTGGCTGGTGCTTATAGATTCTGTGGCCACCTTAGCAAGTTCCTAGAAGAAGTAGGAGGTCCAGCTTAAGAAACTATGCAGTGTGGCTCAAAATGACCGGGGTTAGGGAACAAGTGCAGACAGAAGATAATCAAGAATGTTCTCAATAGGGCTTCAATAAAGTTTCAGGGACAAGAGGAAAGGGAGAGGTATGATAATATATCCAACATTTCTAAAATATATTATTGGGCTCAAAACACCCATTACTATAATTTTAATAGCAATTTCAAAAGAAATAATCAATAAAAAGGGTGTAATAGAGAAACTCAAACACCGAGGGTCGCTATTCTGTGATACAGAGAGCTGAGAAACAGAGAACAATGCAGGAGGTGGGAATTTGGTCCATCCACTGTGCGCCAATTCTTGCATAAAGCAATCCAGTTAATCCCATTCCCCAGCTCTTCCCCACATCCCTACAATTCTTTTTCCTTCAAGTATTTATCCAGTTCCATTCTGAAGGCTTTAATCGCATCTGTGACAACGACTGTAGCATGCAGTGTATTTAAAACTCTAATCACTGATCAAATAAAACAACTTTCCTTCATTTTCATAGAATCCCTACAGTGCAGAAGGAGGCCATTTGGCCCATTGAGTCTGCACCGACCCTTGGAAAGAGCTTGAGCCCAAGCCTCCACCCTATCCCCGTAACCCTACCTAACCTTTTGGATACTAAGGAGCAATTTAGCACGGCCAATCCACCCAAACTGCACATCTTTTGACTGTGGGAGGAAACCGGAGCGCCCGGAGGAAACCCACGCAGACACGGGGAGAAAGTGCAAACTCCACACAGACAGTGACCCGAAGCCGGAATCGAACCAGGGTCAATGGTGCTGTGAGGCAGCAGTGCTAACCACAGTGCCACCGTGCTGCCCAAAGTTACCTTTCTTGCCAATCACCCGAAATCTGTGGCGGGATAAAGGGAGCTAATGTTACAGGCTGCTGACCATTCACCATTCTGTTGAAAGTTCAGTGACCTGAAACGTTAACCCTGTTCTCTCACCAGAGATGCTGCCCGACTTGCTGAGCATTTCCAGCATCTCTTTTTATGCCAGATTTCCCGCATGTGCACTATTTTGCTTTCGCTGTGCTGTCTGATTAGTGGCGGAGCCTCTGCAGAGTATCTCTTTATTTATTCTACCTGAACAAAGAGTTAGGAGGAACATAGAACATAGAACATAGAACAATACAGCGCAGTACAGGCCCTTCGGCCCACGATGTTGCACCGAAACAAAAGCCATCCAACCTACACTATGCCATTATCATCCATATGTTTATCCAATAAACTTTTAAATGCCCTCAATGTTGGCGAGTTCACCACTGTAGCAGGTAGGGCATTCCACGGCCTCACTACTCTTTGCGTAAAGAACCTACCTCTGACCTCTGTCCTATATCTATTACCCCTCAGTTTAAAGTTATGTCCCCTCGTGCCAGCCATATCCATCCGTGGGAGAAGGCTCTCACTGTCCACCCTATCCAACCCCCTGATCATTTTGTATGCCTCTATTAAGTCTCCTCTTAACCTTCTTCTCTCCAACGAAAACAACCTCAAGTCCATCAGCCTTTCCTCATAAGATTTTCCCTCCATACCAGGCAACATCCTGGTAAATCTCCTCTGCACCCGCTCCAAAGCCTCCACGTCCTTCCTATAATGCGGTGACCAGAACTGTACGCAATACTCCAAATGCGGCCGTACCAGAGTTCTGTACAGCTGCAACATGACCTCCCGACTCCGGAACTCAATCCCTCTACCAATAAAGGCCAACACTCCATAGGCCTTCTTCACAACCCTATCAACCTGGGTGGCAACTTTCAGGAATCTATGTACATGGACACCTAGATCCCTCTGCTCATCCACACTTTCAAGAACTTTACCATTAGCCAAATATTCCGCATTCCTGTTATTCCTTCCAAAGTGAATCACCTCACACTTCTCTACATTAAACTCCATTTGCCACCTCTCGGCCCAGCTCTGCAGCTTATCTATATCCCTCTGTAATCTGCTACATCCTTCCACACTATCGACAACACCACCGACTTTAGTATCGTCTGCAAATTTACTCACCCACCCTTCTGCGCCTTCCTCTAGGTCATTGATAAAAATGACAAACAGCAACGGCCCCAGAACAGATCCTTGTGGTACTCCACTTGTGACTGTACTCCATTCTGAACATTTCCCATCAACCACCACCCTCTGTCTTCTTTCAGCTAGCCAATTTCTGATCCACATCTCTAAATCACCCTCAATCCCCAGCCTCCGTATTTTTTGCAATAGCCTACCGTGGGGAACCTTATCAAACGCTTTGCTGAAATCCATATACACCACATCAACTGCTCTACCCTCGTCTACCTGTTCAGTCACCTTATCAAAGAACTCAATAAGGTTTGTGAGGCATGACCTACCCTTCACAAAACCATGCTGACTATCCCTGATCATATTATTCCTATCTAGATGATTATAAATCTTGTCTCTTATAATCCCCTCCAAGACTTTACCCACTACAGACGTGAGGCTCACCGGCCTATAGTTGCCGGGGTTGTCTCTGCTCCCCTTTTTGAACAAAGGGACCACATTTGCTGTCCTCCAGTCCTCTGGCACTATTCCTGTAGCCAATGATGACATAAAAATCAAAGCCAAAGGTCCAGCAATCTCTTCCCTGGCCTCACATAGAATCCTAGGATAAATCCCATCAGGTCCCGGGGACTTATCTATTTTAGGCCAGGTGCTCCCTCACCCCGCGCAGACCGCACATTCATGAACTTCTACATCAGTTTCACTTTCCCACGCGATCCCCACACTCCTTGATCCCAGTCTGGAATGAACATGGCTCAGCAACCATACCCTTTGGCACAGAGAATTCCAAACGCTCGCAATACTGATTGAAGAAGTTTCACCTCTTCTCAGTTCTAAATGGTTGACCCCCTTATTCTGAGACTGTGACTGTCCTAGACTGCCTAGCCAGGAGAAATAACTCTGTCAAGCCCTCCAGAAGTTAATTAGTTTCAATGAGAACATCTTTCATTCTTCAAAACCTCAGGGAATGTAGGCTATTCTGCTCAATCTTTCCTCTTCGGGCGTTCAGCTCATTCTGTGAATCAATTTGCACTCCCTCTGAGGCAAGTATGCTGCTCCTCAGGTGGGGGGAATGTTTGTTTTCTCTCACTCTCCCACCCCTCTCCCTTGTCCCCTCTTGTCCCTTCTCGTTCCCTCCCTCTCTCAAAATTTACAGCACTGTAGCTACTTTGTGACAATACAGTGTACGTTGATTCGGTTAGCTGTGTGGTACATGTTGGCAGTGATTAACTTAAACTGCGAAATGCTGTGACCACTCCCCTGTAAGCAGTGTCAGGTTTCTTGTGCGACCGAGTGACGTGTGAAATGCATATGCAATTGGCCAGAGGTCAGAAATCAATCCTGAACCATGTACCTGCAGGACTTGACCCATTTCGTGTTCACACCTTGGATAAACTGAATTGCTTCATGTGAAAATTTGGTCCTGTCTAAATTTTGCCGTTTTTGAGAGCTTTTCATAAAAATCTTGCTTTACTCACCGAGGCTGATGACCGTCGTAACTTTTTCACCATCTGAGTGTACAGGGTTAATTAAACGCTTTAACATTGAACATATTTGTTAAACACTTTGTGTTTTTTCCATTTATGCCCATGGCCTCAATAAGGAACAAACTGGATACTACACTGACCCTACACAAAGACCCAACCAAACAACTCATCATAAATATCGTTTCCTCAATCAAGGAATCCCCAATCCCATGGTTGACAGAACTCTCGACCATGTCTGGTCCATTTCCCGCACATCTGTTCTCAGCCTCCTTCCCAGAACTATGACAGGGTCCCTTGCCCTCACCTCCGCCTCGCCAGCCTTCATATTCAATAGATCATCACCTCCAGCGTGATGACACCACCAAAGATAACTTCCCCTGCTCTCCCCTTTCAGTATTCCAACAGTACCGTCCCCTCTGCACACTATGGTTCATTCTTCAAGTCCCCCTCCTACTGCACGTTTCCTTGCTAGTGCAGCAGATGCAACGCACTTGACTTTTTACCTCCGCCCTGCTCATTGTCCAAGGCCCTGAACACTCCTTTCCAGGTGAAGCAGCAGTTTATGTGTACTTCTTTCAGTTTGGCACACTGTATTATTCACTGCGCGCAGTGCAGTCTGCTCAATGTCGGGAATACCAGCTGCAGGTTGGTTTGGCCGCATTGCAGAATGCCTCTGTTCAGTTCGCAAGCGTGACCCCCAGTTTCCAGTGGCCTGTCATTTTAACTCCCCACCTTGCTCTCATGCTGACCTCTCAGTCCTTGGCATCCTGTAGTGTTCCAATGAAGCTGAACGCAAGCTCGAAGAACATCACCTCATCTTTCAACAGCCATCCGCACTCAACTCTGGGTCAATAATATTAGAATGGAATCTCTGGCCCCATTGGGTTTCGTTTCTCGGAGTAAGTTTCGGTTTTACTCTCATTTTTGCTTTAGTGGTTCGTCATCCTGCCACTCACACTGTTAACGTTGCAATCCTGTGCATACTCTAGTTGTAAAAGTGTGACAACTTGGGGAAATGTTAGGACATTATTCTTAAGTACATATAAGAACAGGTTTCCCCCAATGTGTTTGCGACCCCTGGGTTTTGTGAACAAACCTCTGTTTAAGAAAGACTGGCTTCCTTTACTGAGAGAACACGCAGCCAAATGTAACACATCTGCTCTGGACACCGTTTGTTTCTTTGCTCGTTTCATTACCACTCCTTTCAGCCTCACGCCAGCCTTTTTGTCATTTAACCTCCCCTGTCCTCCAACCTATCACAGATCTTCACTTTATTGCTCGTCATCTTCCCCCGACCTTTCACTTGCTCAAAACCTTATTACATTTCTAACTTCTGCCACTTCTGAAGAAAGATCGTCGGCCTGAAACGTTAACTTTGTTTCTCTCTGCACAAGAGCGGAGTATTTCCAGCATTCTCCGTCTTTACTTCAGATTTCCCACATCTGCAATATTGCACCTTTGAACTAAATCTTCCACCTCTCCAGTTGTTCCAGGGAAGGCAACCTAGTTAGTATAAATTGCCCTGTTTCCCTTTACATTACAGACACAATCCCATATAAATAACCGTCTCGTGCATTGATTTTACGTCCTAGTGGTCACATTTAGAGGCTTTTTCCACATTCATTTCCTTCCTGAACCGCATCCATCCCCTCAATTCAGAGACAGATACAGTAGCAATGAAACCTGCCAAACAAGTAATTTGGAAAATATACTTCGGAGCAAAGCTATGTATAGATTAATGCCGCACCAATGGGAGTTAGTTCAAAACATTATTTGTTATTACCTAATGCAAGTTGAGTGGCAAATAACAGAATTGAGAGAAAGCAAATGGTTTTATATCACTATTGACACAAATACTGAAACAAGAGGCCCACGTACAGTGTTTAGTTGAAGGAATAACTTTACCAGTCCTCACCTGCTTGTACACCACTTTGGCATGTTTGAGAATGGCAATAATATCTCCAATGACAGAGATGCCCAGCTCGTTCATGATATCTTTGGTGAGGTCCATGAGCATATTCTTCTGTATCCTGGGAGAACAAAAACAGTTTAAACGTAGGTTTTTCACCGCTGGGATGTTGCATCAAATGTCGCCATGATTCCCGTGTGGGTTGCAAAGGTCATACAGGAGATGAGCCTGGGTATTCTCAATCCAGTCCCTCATCCATATTGGTCTGTCATACAACAGTCCCCAAATCCAGCACCAACTGTTGACCTTACTTTGAAAGAATCATCAAACAGCTATGAGAGGAATTGGGATGTTATTTTTCTCTCGCCAATATGGAACTTTGCATCTGCAAACTGAAAGCTCTTTCTGTACTCCGCTGTTGTAAACAACATGAATTCTGATCATTTGCTCTCCTTACCTTAGAAAGGATATGCTTAACTTAGAGAGGGGTCACAAGGGTTCACTGGAAAGCTCTCTGGGCCAAGCGGGCTGCCCATGGGGAGAGGTGAATAGAATAGGCCGATAAGCACTGGCGCTTAGAAGAATGAGAATTGATCGAAATGTGTAACATTCTAGGGCGGCAGAGTGGTGAGCACTGCTGCCTCACGGCGCCAAGGACCCGGGTTCGATCCCGGCCCCGGGTCACTGTCCGTGTGGAGTTTGCACATTCTCCCAGTGTCTGTGTGGGTCTCACCCCCACAACCCAAAGATGCGCAGGGTAGGTGGATTGGCCACGCTAAAATTGCCCCTTAAAAAAAAAGAAATGTGTAACATTCTTAAGAGAGCTTAACGAAGTATGCTGAGGGGGCTGTTAATTCTGGTCGGAAAGTCTAGAACATGGGATTTGAGTCACAGGATAAGAGGGCAGCCATTTTAAGATGAGGAGAACTGCTCTACAGATTTGTTCAAGGACTTTCCCAAAGAAAACTGCTTTTGTCTCCAGACTACTGGTATTCAAAAGCTTGGATCTCAAACGTATGGGCTCTCCGACGAGTCGATGCAGTTTAACAGAAAAGCCTGCTAGAATTATTGCTGAGAAAATCAAACCATACTCAGTGCATTTAAAGGTAGATTGTGATGTGTACTCCTGACCTAGTTAGAGGTATAAATTGCTTTCTTGTACAACTTTATTTGTTGATTGATTAGTTGAATGTCTTCATCATTGAACAAGACAGTTCTTTCAATCACAGGACACCCCCAGTAATTTAATACATGAAGCCATCTGTTACTTAACTCACAGGCACCGTTAGGTTACAAGAGAATGGGGACAGAACGGGAAAGATGACAGCAGAGAGAGGGTGTTGCAGGATGGAATGTTTGGTCACAGGGCAGAGCTGAAGCAGAGCTCAATGCATTTTTTGAAAAGGGAAAACTGGATAAAATATTTGAAGCAATAGAATTTTTTGGGCAACCGGAAGAAATCAGTTTTGAACTGCTCAAGAAAAGAACCCGTATAGACACGACAGCTAAATGCCTCCTTCTGTGTTAGAGACCTTTATAGTTCAATAGCGAAATCAACACAAAACCTGGTGGGAATGTAAGTGTCACACTGGTGTAGTAGGATGTGTTTGGGCTCGGCAAGGATAGGGAAGCTTTCCTACCACTGCTCTATCCAATTTAGGAAGGAGTTGGAGCACTAGTGTTACTGTCTGACATGGGAAATATGATATATTGGCCTTGGAAAGAGGGAAAGAGTGAAGGGTAGATTTACCCTAATGATATCTGGGCTCCAAGGATTAAATTATGAGGTGCGGTTACATTGGAGTTTAAAAGGTTCGGGGGTGATTTTTCAAGGTATTGAGAGTAGATAGAGAGAAATTACTTTCTCTGGCTGGGGAGTCTAGACTGAGGGGACAGAGTCTAAAATTTACAGCCAGACCTTTCAACAGTGAAATGGGAAACACTCCTACATACAAAAAGGTGGCAGAAGTTTGGAACTGTCTACCGGAAGCAGCAATTAATTCCAAATTGTTTGTGAATTTTAAAGCAGAGATTGATAGACATTTATTAACCAAAGGTATTAAGGGATATGGAACAAACACATGGAGTTAGGCTGCAGACCAGCCACAAACTCATTGAATGACTGACGGATGAATCTCGAGGGGCGAAACGGGTTCCTCCTGCTTCTGTCACCACTATTAACTGAGCAGCTTGTGGAACCCTTTAGAACTTCAACCACATCCCTGCCTCAGAGTAACTCGTTGGAATTTAGAAGGATTTGGCAGGGGGTGCCTCTTATAGAAACGTATAAATTTATGAAGGGAATAGATAGGATAGATGCGGAGAGGTTGTTTCCACTGGTGGGTGAAAGCATAACTAGGGGGCATAGCCTCAAAATAAGGGGAAGTAGATTTAGGACTGAGCTTAGGAGGAACTTCTTCACCCAAAGGGTTGTGAATCTATGGAATTCCCTGCCCAGTGAAGCAGTTGAGGCTCCTTCATTAAGTGTTTACAAGATAAAGATAGATAGTTTTTTGAAGAATAAAGGGATTAAGAGTTATGGTGTTCGGGCGGGAAAGTGGAGCTGAGTCCACAAAAGATCAGCCGTGATCTCATTGAATGGCGGAGCAGGCTCGAAGGGCCAGGTGGCCTACTCCTAGTTCTTACATTATGTTCTTATGTTAACTTGTTCTGTTCAAACAGGGAATAAATTCTAAGCCCTTCTCCCTATTATGGTTTAGCAATTAACTTGTCAGGGCCTCAAGTTTACAAACTGACTGGGTCCCTGGGTCGCATGAGGGGATCATGGTGGGGAGTTGGGGGGGGGGATTGATGATGCAAGCAGCCTTCTTTCTGTCATTTGATTTAATGTAGAAACAAAGGAATTTTACAGCCACATTTGAAGTATATCTAATTAGAATGCGCAAAGTGCACCTTCTCCTCTTCAATACAAAACATGAGTGATATTGCAGGAAATCTCAATGAGATTCTGTTTCACAGAGATCTAGGATACAGATTCACGACCATAGCACATGCAGGTTCCCACCCTGATTCATCACCAAAATAAATGATTTGCTCCTATCTCTGGATTATATTAATGAGATAACAGTCAGGGCTCAAACATGGAAATCTTTTAGACGCTGGCAATGCATACCTTTAGGGTTCTTTAGTAAGGAATCATTGGCAGAAGCTCACAGCAGGAATACTATTAGATCATCTGCCAGCAGCAACACATTTTTTAAGTGCAAGCTAAATTTAGCTTTATGAAGGAGGCAATTATGGGAACTCATGCTTGTGAGGTGAAAGCAATTATCTGTAACTCGTAAATGTTTCATCCCCACCCTGTGTCGGTACATTACCATAGTTAGCATCGGAAATGTGCAGGCACAGTCTTTCCCAGATGCCACATGCCTGTAATTCGAAGAGATTGGTGCTTCAATGAACTGCACCAGATTTTTAAATTTATTTTTTTAAATTTAGAGTAGCCAATTCATTTTTTCCAATTAAGGGCCAATTTAGCGTGGCCAATCCACCTAACCCTGCACATCTTTGGATTGTGGGAGTGAAACCCACGTAAACACTGGGAGGATGTGCGAACTCCTTGTGGACAGTGACCCGGAGATAGGGATCGAACCCGGGACCGTGGCGCCGTGAGGCCACCGTACTGCCGGACTGCACCCGGGCTTCTCATGAACATATTCAGATTTTGTTTAAATCGCAGGAAGCACAGACTAATACTTTGCCAGGTTCTTTTTCTTCCTGCCTCTGCAGCAAAACATAAGTGCTCTCCACTGGTAGCGTTCGGCATGGGGGCTGCCATTTTGTTCTACCTGACCTGACCCCCTCACACTGACCAGCCCAGTGGCTTTTTTAAACTTGCTGTCCCGCGCTTGCTACTCTATGGACTCATTCATCTGTGGTGAAATTTAAAAACACCAGCAGCCGTAACATACCGACGTGGGTGAACGAGGGGCAAGTGGGTTTAAGCAGCTTCATACAGAGAGGAAGAAAGTTGGCCTCAGTCTCTCATATACCTCCCATCAGATGCTTATATCTGAATAGGGTGGGGGCAGTTTGTCAAAATCACAAATAAAATCAAAACCACCAAGTTCTTGTTATGGGCAGCACAGTGGTTAACACTGTGGATTCACAGCGCCAGGGTCCCAGGTTCAATTCCCCGCTGGGTCACTGTCTGTGCGGCGTCTGCAAGTTCTCCCCGTGTCTGCGTGGGTTTCCTCCGAGTGCTCCGGTTTCCTCCCACAGTCCAAAGACGTGTAGGTTAGGTAGATTGGCCGCGATAAATTACCCTTAGTGACCAAAAAGGTTAGGAGGGGTTATTGTGTTACGGGGATAGGGTGGAAGTGAGGGCTTAAGTGGGTTGGTGCAGACTCGATGGGCCGAATGGCCTCCTTCTGCACTGTGTGTTCTATGTTTGTTCTAAGTTCATACATCTAATGTTTATAGTAGAATAGAGAAAACTGTCCAGGAAGGCCTCAAGTTCTTTTCAGCTAATTGAGCAAGGGTTAAGAAACATACCTGTTGTCCACAAAGCTGACAGCATAGTTGACAGCAGGTCCTGCAGGAATCCCAGCATCTTTGAAAAACTGAATCCACTCCGATGTTGCTGCAGAACAGAAAAACACTTCAGTCTCAAAATTGCATCAACACATTTAATTTCTCTTAAAGCAGGGCAGTTATCCTGAAGCACAATCAGGCTGAGACACCGTTCAAACTGGCTGCGGCGTCCGTTCTTTCGGCAGTGTGAGAAAGAGCTAAAATTAAATTGTATTCTTACTACTTAGGCACCAAATTATTTGTAACATTTCAACACATTTTTTCACACCAGGTGGAATCTTCCTGTCACCAAATATTGGTACCCTGCATCCGGATCGTTCCTCTAAACGCCAGAGAATACGGACACAATTTACTCATCCCCTCATCAGAGATCAACTCTCTCATCCCAGAGACACTCCTGTGAACCTTCGCTGCACTGCCTCCAATTTTCAGATTAACATGAAGGCATTTTAACCAAGATAGTGTCTCTTAAATGGTTCAGTGTCAAGTTTGTCTTTTAATGCTCTCATGAAGCACATTGAGGCACTCTGTTACGTTAAAGATGCTGTATAAATGTAAATTGTTGTAACCAGTGGATTTTTAAGATTCCCTTAGTAAAGTTGATAAATAACTAAGTCATACCAACCAAGCACATTCAGATTCAGATAACACAGAGGAAGCAGTGTGGGATCTGATCAAGCATCTGTGGATTGAGATGGAAGCTGACAGCATTTAGAGGTGGGCAGATCTTTGGCTGGTGAAGCTGAATACAGGTGGATAGATGGCCATATACATTGGAAGAAATTAATGGGGCATCGAGCTGATAATGAACCAGTTAGGGCAGGGGCTGGAGAGAGACCTGGGAATAATAATGGACTCAGCGCTGACCATATCCAGTCAATACAGAGTGACAATTAACAAAGCAAGCAAGAGTTAAAATGAAATGAAATGAAAATCGCTTGTCACAAGTAGGCTTCAATGAAGTTACTGTGAAAAACCCCTAGTCGCCACATTCCGGCGCCTGTTCGGGGAGGCTGGCAAGGCATTGATCAGTGACAGTAAAGGGTGGAACCTCTGTCCATCCCTCCAAAGCAAATATCACTGTTGATTCAGAGTCAGGGTGGGGAGCTCCCCTGTCAAGCAAGAATTCCAGTTCCAATAACTCAGTCAGGGTTCAGCATGTTTCTGGAACTCCAGCACCATGTGATTGAGGTGTTTCAGCCACGAGGTGGGTGAAAGTAACCCCCCCCCCCCTACTGACAAGGGTGCTGAAGGAGATGGCCAGTGCATGTCTGAACAATCCAAGCAACGGAGGGTGCAAAGCGGATCATCAATACATTGTAAATGTGTAGACCGCACAACAATTATGAATAGAAACTGTGGAAAAACAGTTACAATAGTGAAGCAAAAGTAGATCTGATTGAGCTCACGAACATATGAATTAGGAGGCCATCGGTCCCTCGAGTCTGCTCCGCCATTCAATACACTCATTGCTGATCTGATTGTAACCTCGACCCCACATTCCTGCTCACTCCCGATAACCGTTCGTCCCCTTGTTCATCAAGAATCTATCCAGCACTGCCGTCAAAATATTCAAAGACTCTCAACCCTTGGGAAAAGAAATGTCTGTTTTAAATGGGCTCCCCCATATTTTTAAAGTGGCCCCTCAGTTCTAGATTCTCCGACAAGAAGAAATCCATTCCATGAAGATCCCACAGGACCTTATGTTTCAATCGAGTTGCCCCTGATTCTTTGAAACTCCAGCGGATACAAGCTTTGCCTGTCCAGGGTTTCCTCGTAAGAATTTATTATTTAGCAGGGGAATCTTAAGTTATGCAACAGAACAACTTGGCAACATGACAGGGGAAGACTATAGCGCACACAACCTGTTCCTATCTGAGCTAACACCATTGCCATGTGCTTTTGAGAAGGTGGTTTCTCAATTTCAGGAACAGTTGCAATTCTGCTGCGATGTAATCAACAGCCTGATCTTCGACATCTGGAAATCTGAAAGTCAAAGGGACAACTGGGACTCAAAGACAAGCAATGAGACAGAAATAGTACCATTTGCATAACTGTGAGAGCAGACGACAAAATAGGACAGCCTGCTGTTCGAGATGGATTCTTTTTCAACATTAACACATCATTGCAAATCACAGTGGTCATCATTGCTGCCTCATAGTGCCAGGGACCCGCTTTGGGCAACTGTGGGAAGTTTGCACGTTCTCCCAGTGTCTGCATGGGTTTCCTCTGGGTGCTCCGGTTTCCTCCCACAGTCCAAAGATGTGCCGGTTAGGTGGGGTTACAGGGTGGGGGAGTGGGCTTGGGTAGGGTGCTGTTCCGGAGGGTCGGTGCAGACTTGATGGGCTGAAAGGCCTCCTTCTGCACTGTAGGGATTCTAACAATCCATCACCTTCAAAATGAGCTGTGCATACCATCCACAGGCTGCACTGCTACAACTCACCATGGCCATAAATATAAGGTAGGCACAAATAAATCCAACAGGAAATTCGGAAGTAATCTTTTACTCAAGAGTGTGGTCAGAATGTGGACCTCACCACCACATGGGATGGAGGAGAATAGCATTAATGTCAGGACAAGTTCGCTACGTATATGAGGGAAAAGAGAAGAGCCTGTGTCAGTGAGATGAAGTAGGGGTGGGAGAAGGTTTGTGTGATGCAGGAACACCAGCTTGTACCAGTTGGATTAAATGGCCATTTCTGTGCTGTGAATATCATTTCTCTCTGCTCGTAGCGACTCCCCCCAGGGCTCTGCCAAACGTGGTATTATATCACTCTCATCTGCCTTGCACCAACTGCACACACCAATCTAACCCATCTGCACCTGATCTGCCAGTCCGTCATATGCCGAGGTTGACCCCTTTCTGCTGCCCTTCACTCTTCCCCTAGGAGAGATCTCTGTAGCTGCAAATGTTACGTTCAAAGTAGAATGACTTCCCTCTGCATTATTTACCCTTTCTACGTCAGGTAAGCGGAACTGTTTTCCCATTCAAAAACCCGTTAAGCTTCTGCTGTACACACATGCTGTCAGTTTGGCAACTGCTAACAGACTAACAATCTCGCCATTAGTAACCAATCTCTGTTGCCAATCAGTTAACATATTTACACTGAAATGAGTGCAAGGAACTAGAGGAATTTCTTTTCACAACTCTGGTTACAGTCGGGCAAAAATGTAAAATTCACCTGCCGATGACGCCTGATAAAACTGATGTCTTTTTTTGAATTACCCAAGAGCTCAGGGAGCCAATTGTTCCCCATTACTTTCTCCATCTCTGGGGTAGAGTCAACCAATCAGCACCTGTTTCTGGTATAGAGAGATTATTGTGGTTGTTTGAAATTTTGTATTCTTGAATATGTCCTGATGAGTGCAACATCGAAAGCTTCAGCAACTTGGAGGGGAACTTGCCGACGGTGATCCCCATGCACTTGCTGCTCTCATCTTTCTAGGTGGTAGAGGTCAGGGGTTTGGAAAGTGCTGTCAAAGGAAACTTGTTGAGTTGCTGCGGTGCATCTTTTAGATGGCGCACACTTCTGCTGCTATGTATTAATGGTGGAGGGAGTGAATCTTGAAGGTGGTGGATGATGTGCCAATCGAGCGGGGCTGCTTTGTCCTGGATGGTGTCGAGCTTCTCGAGTGTTGTAGGAGCTGCACGCATCCAGGCAATTGGAGAGTATTCCATCACAGATCTGACTTGTGCCTTGTAGGTGGTGGACAGGCTTTGGGGAGTCAAGAGGCGAGTTACTCGCTGCAGAATCCCCAGCTTCTGACTTGCTCATATCTAAAATGCTGTAGACGGCTGCATGGAGATGCAGTGGTTAGCACTGCTGCCTCACGGCGCCACACTCTCCTGGCCACACTGTCCGTGTGGAGTTTGCACATTCTCCCCATGTTTGCATGGGTCTCACCCCCAGAACCAAAGCTGTGTGGATAGGTGTATTGGCCACGCTAAATTGTCCCTGAATTGGAAAAATTAAAATCAAATGCTGTAAAGTCTGGTTTATCACAAGTAAAAAATGGCGGATGATCAGAGGTGGTGGTCGCTGGTTAAAGATGTGAATGAGCTAGCTTTGTTCTCGTTTCTAATGTACACAAATTGTAAAAGGATTTTGATCTCTTTCTGGGTGGGAACAGCCAGAAAATAAAGCAGATACACAACCAGCTGGCTTTTCAGGCAGGATGAATACTCCAGGGAGGAATCAGAAAAATTAGTCAAGTCAAGCATATTTGTTATTTTTATCTGGTACAGCTATCGTGAATAGAAACTCAACAACTCATGGTAGACTGGTACAAAAGGTGAAGTCACACGGGATCAGGGGTGAGCTGGAAAGGTGGATACAGAACTGGCTAGGTCATAGAAGGCAGAGAGTAGCAATGGAAGGATGCTTTTCTAATTGGAGGGCTCTGACTAGTGGTGTTCCGCAGGGATCAGTGCTGGGACCGTTGCTGTTTGTAGTACATATAAATGATTTGGAGGAAAACGTAACTGGTTTGATTAGTAAGTTTGCAGACGACACAAAGGTTGGTGGAATTGCGGATAGCGATGAGGACTGTCAGAGGATACAGCAGGATTTAGATTGTTTGGAGACTTGGGCGGAGAGATGGCAGATGGAGTTTAATCCGGACAAATGTGAGGTAATGCATTTTGGAAGGTCTAATGCAGGTAGGGAATATACAGTGAATGGTAGAACCCTCAAGAGTATTGAAAGTCAGAGAGATCTAGCTGTACAGGTCCACAGGTCACTGAAAGGAGCAACACAGGTGGAGAAGGTAGTCAAGAAGGCGTACGGCATGCTTGCCTTCATTGGCCGGGGCATTGAGTATAAGAATTGGCAAGTCATGTTGCAGCTGTAGAACCTTAGTTAGGCCACACTTGGAGTATAGTGTTCAATTCTGGTCGCCACACTACCAGGATGTGGAGGTTTTAGAGAGGGTGCAGAAGAGATTTACCAGAATGTTGCCTGGTATGGAGGGCATTAGCTATGAGGAGCGGTTGAATAAACTCGGTTTGTTCTCATTGGAACGACGGATGTTGAGGGGCGACCTGATAGAGGTCTACAAAATTATGAGGGGCATAGACAGAGTGGATAGTCAGAGGCTTTTCCCCAGGGTAGAGGGGTCAATTACTAGGGGACATAGGTTTAAGGTGCGAGGGGCAAGGTTTAGAGTAGATGTACGAGGCAAGTTTTTTTACACAGAGGGTAGTGGGTGCCGGAGGAGGTGGTGGAAGCAGGGACGATAGTGACGTTTAAGGGGCATCTTGACAAATACATGAATAGGATGTGAAGAGGGGGATACGGACCCAGGAAGTGCAGAAGATTGTAGTTTAGTCGGGCAGCATGGTCGGCACGGGCTTGGAGGGCCGAAGGGCCTGTTCCTGTGCTGTACTGTTCTTTGTTTGTTCTTTGTTCTAACTGTCATCTTCACTGTTTGCCCTGTCGTCTCAAAGCTAATACCAACCCGCAATGACACCCGATAACCACTTCACACAGAGGCAGAACCTGCCTCTCATGGGCTGATCTCGTCAGTCATCAGAAGGGCACCACATGAAGGTGCCTCATCCCTGACAGATTAAATTTGGCGCATGTCCATCATCTCGGATAGATGGATGGATGTCGACAGCCTCCCAGGAAAGCTGTACTGATGGGAAATAAGTGAATGAAATCATAAACTTTTGCTGAATACGTCCAGTCATTGGAAATAAAAACAGCTTGCTGATTCATGGAAAGACCTCGCTCACAAAAGGCAATTTGGTACAGAGAGAAGTTGAAGAAATTCATGCGCAAAAAGGCACAAATCTCCAGTAACAAGGGACACATCTGTTAAATCCCTGTGTTCCCACGAAAGTCAATACAGGGCAGCGCGGGTCAACTCCCTTCAATGATGTTCAAATGGCTTCAACTTGTGTAACTGAACCCAAGAAGGTACACATGGATGACTAGAATTTGCAATTCTCAGTATAACACTTGCTTTGGAATTAAGAGGCCCTCAAGCTTAATGTCGAAAATCACTAAGTACTTGAGTTTGGCTTTCTCAATGAGATCAAATATAGCCAGGGCCTTTTGCATCCAAGGCTAACTTGGGACTTAGCTTCAAAGGCAACAATGCCCTTTAAAATGCAAACTTTATCTTGCCATTTACTCTTCCGCCACTGTGTTCAACTTAAAAATTAACCGCAGAATTATTTCCTTTTTCGAATATTGCCACCTACCAGAGGAGACCGAGAAACAGGAGGCCATTCATTAATTCCATCTATCTACTGCCTCAGTTCCTTAATCTTAATGTCCTTGCCTGACAAAAATCAATACCAATTTTGAAATATAGGAATGATCTTCAAAATACAGGCTTTCATCAAAATGTTACCAAGGCATCTCGAGCGATGCAAAAGTTGGGAAACATTTGTAAAAACCTGAAAAGTTGCCAGGAAAGACAATATTACACCCCATTAACAGGTTACATTCTAGAAGAAAGAAAAATGTGTCAGTGTCTCACGTACAATGAGCTGCCTTTGATGTGGCGGCTGTTTTCCATATAGCAAAATGACACACACAGCAATAAGACAGATGATCAGTGAATCTATTTTTGGTGGGGTTGGTTCTCCAGGCCAGTAGAACGTTTTGCTCCTTTTCAAATATTGCCGCAGGATCATTTACATGCACCCGATGAGGAATAGGACAGGCCATTCAGCCCCTTGAACCTGTTCCATCATTTACCATCTTAACACCGTCTTTCTACCTGCCTTAGTTCCTTAACTCTTTATACATTTGCCTGACAAAAATCAATATAAGTCTTAAATTGTTGCCGCTGATTGCTCGTAGGCAGGTGCTGTTGGGGTGAGAGGTCAGCTTGCTCCATCCAGTGCCTCAGTACAGCCGGGGGATCCCTTGCAGGGCTTTTATACCTCGAGAAAGTTAAGTACATCGTGAGGGGGGCAATTGAGGGGTTCCTGTCACGGACTTTGACCTCGCCTTTCTTTCGCATCCACATCTGGGAAGCGATCCATGAGACAGGTCTTTGGCTCCAGCCCCAAGAGAAGCACAGAGGAGGGAATTCACGGACCCCAATAGAGAAGAACGCTCACCCATACCCTCCACCAGTGCAGAGGCACACATCTGGTTTGACCTAGTTCTAGAATAGCCATAATCTGGTGAGCACCTCACACTGTCTGATCCACAGCAGGTGGAGGCAGGGGCATCCCAGGTATTCAGAGGGTTGCTGTGGGCCGGGATCAGTGAGCCTGAGACAGATGATGAGCTTCTGGACTCAGTCATAACTCAGTTACTGGAGCTCCAAAGACAAGGTAGCCATGTTAAATTGGCCCTTAGTGTCCAGGAATACACAGGTTAGGTTATGGGGTGGCTTGGAGTGTGGACTTAGGTAGAGCCCTCTTTTGGAGGGTCAGCGCAGACTCGATGGGCCAAATGGCCTCCTTTTGCACTGTTGGGATTCTATAATTCTATTAATTAAGCTTTTCAATAGAATGGAAATAGGGGGTCCATGAAGAGGAAAGACCATTGATATTAACCTGACGTCCCATAGCAGAATTCTGCACTTTCTGTTAAAATTGAAGCTTCTGTCCTCGTTCCATGATATTATAAAATTTCATCCACGCCACTGCATTCATAGCCTGACTAACCGTAAAATACTGTCTGCCAAGGTGTTGGGGGAAGAATCTTCCCTTTGTCATGGAAGAATTGAAAGCATCTCCAGGGGGTTCCCTCTCTGCCACCAAGTTATTTCCGAACTTCCATTGATTCTATGGGCTGGATTTTCACTGACATTGGAATCAGCTGCCCATCAACCCAACTGGAGCACAGCTCAATCCAGGATTACGGAGCTCCCTATCCGGGAATACAGCGCTCCCCATTCGGGAATACAGCACTCCCTATCCGGGAATACAGAGCTCCCCAGCTGGGAATACAGCAGTCCCCGGCCGGGAATACAGAGCTCCCTATCCGGGAATACAGAGCTCCCTATCCGGGGATACAGAGCTCCCCGGCCGGGAATACAGAGCTCACTATCCGGGAATACAGAGATCCCCGGCCGGGAATACAGAGCTCCCTATCCGGGAATACAGAGCTCCCTATCTGGGAATACAGAGCTCCCCAGCTGGGAATACAGAGCTCCATATCCGGGAATACAGAGCTCCCTCTCCGGGAATACAGAGCTCCCCAGCCGGGAATACAGAGCTCCCTATCCGGGAATACAGAGCTCCCTATCCGGGAATACAGAGCTCCCCAGCCGGAAATAAGGAGCTCCCTATCCGGGAATACAGAGCTCCCTATCCGGGAATACAGAGTTCCCCAGCTGGGAATACAGAGCGCCCCAGCTGGGAATACAGAGCGCCCCAGCTGGGAATACAGAGCTCCCTATCCGGGAATACAGCGCTTCCTATCCGGGAATACAGCGCTCCCTAACCGGGAATACAGAGTTCCCCTGGCCGGGAATACAGAGCTCCCCTGGCCGGGAATACAGAGCTCCCTATCCGGGAATACATAGCTCCCATATCCGGGAATACAGAGCTCCCTATCCGGGAATAGAGAGTTCCCCAGCTGGGAATACAGAGCTCCCTATCCGGGAATACAGCGCTTCCTATCCGGGAATACAGCGCTCCCTAACCGGGAATACAGAGTTCCCCTGGCCGGGAATACAGAGCTCCCCTGGCCGGGAATACAGAGCTCCCTATCCGGGAATACATAGCTCCCCAGCTGGGAATACAGAGCTCCCTATCCGGGAATACAGAGCTCCCCAGCTGGGAATACAGAGCTCCATATCCAGGAATACAGAGCTCCCTATCCGGGAATACAGAGTTCCCCAGCTGGGAATACAGCGCTCCCTATCTGGGAATACAGCGCTCCCCGGCCAGCAACACAGAGCTCCCTATCCGGGAATACAGAGTTCCCCAGCTGGGAATACAGAGCTCCCTATCCGGGAATACAGCGCTTCCTATCTGGGAATACATCGCCCCCTATCCGGGAATACAGCACTCCCCGGCCGGGAATACAGAGCTCCCTATCCGGGAATACAGAGCTCCCTATCCGGGAATACAGAGCTCCCCGGCTGGGAATACAGAGCTCACTATCCGGGAATACAGAGCTCCCTATCCGGGAATACAGAGCTCCCCAGCTGGGAATACAGAGCTCCATATCCGGGAATACAGAGCTCCCTCTCCAGGAATACAGAGCTACCCAGCCGGGAATACAGAGCTCCCTATCCGGGAATACAGAGCTCCCTATCCGGTAATAAAGAGCTCCCCAGCCGGAAATAAGGAGCTCCCTATCCAGGAATACAGAGCTCCCTATCCGGGAATACAGAGCTCCCTATCCGGGAATACAGATCTCCCCAGCTGGGAATACAGAGCTCCCTATCCGGGAATACAGAGCTCCCTATCCAGGAATAGAGAGCTCCATATCCAGGAATACAGAGCTGCCTATCCGGGAATACAGAGTTCCCCAGCTGGGAATACAGAGCTCCCTATCCGGGAATACAGAGCTCCCCTGGCCGGGAATACAGAGCTCCCTATCCGGGAATACATAGATCCCCAGCTGGGAATACAGAGCTCCCTATCCGGGAATACAGAGCTCCCCAGCTGGGAATACAGAGCTCCATATCCAGGAATACAGAGCTCCCTATCCGGGAATACAGAGTTCCCCAGCTGGGAATACAGAGCTCGCTATCCGGGAATACAGCGCTCCCTATCCGGGAATACAGCGCTCCCCGGCCGGCAACTCAGTGCTCCCTATCCGGGAATACAGAGTTCCCCAGCTGGGAATACAGAGCTCCCTATCCGGGAATACAGCGCTTCCTATCCGGGAATACAGCGCTCCCTATCCGGGAATACAGAGTTCCCCAGCTGGGAATACAGCGCTCCCGATCCGGGAATACAGAGCTCCCTATCCGGGAATACAGAGTTCCCCAGCTGGGAATACAGCGCTCCCGATCCGGGAATAGAGCTCCCTATCCGGGAATACAGAGTTCCCCAGCTGGGAATACAGCGCTTCCTATCCGGGAATACAGCGCTCCTTATCCGGGAATACAGAGCTCCCTATCCGGGATTACAGAGCTCCCCGGCCGGGAATACAGGGCTCCCTATCCGGGAATACAGAGCTCCCTGGCCGGGAATACAGAGCTCCCCATCCGAGAATACAGAGCTCCCCAGCCGGGAATACAGAGCTCCCTATCCGGGAATACAGAGCTCGCTATCCGGGAATACAGAGCTCCCCGGCCGGCAAAACAGAGCTCCCTATCCGGGAATACAGAGCTTCCTATCCGGGAATACAGAGCTCCCGTGGCCGGGAATACAGAGCTCCCCTGGCCGGGAATACAGAGCTCCCCAGCTCGGAATACAGAGCTCCCTATCCAGGAATACAGAGCTCCCCTGGCCGGGAATACAGAGCTCCCTATCCGGGAATACAGAGCTCCCCAGCTGGAAATACAGAGCGCCATATCCAGGAATACAGCGCTCCCTATCCGGGAATACAGAGCTCCCCAGCTGGGAATACAGAGCTCCCTATCCGGGAATACAGCGCTCCCTATCCGGGAATACAGAGCTCCCCGGCCGGGAATACAGAGCTCCCTATCCGGGAATACAGAGCTCCCTGGCCGGGAATACAGAGCTCCCCGGCTGGGAATACAGAGCTCCCTATCCGGGAATAGAGCTCCCTATCCGGGAATACAGAGCTCCCCAGCTCGGAATACAGAGCTCCCTATCCGGGAATACAGAGCTCCCTATCCGGGAATACGGAGCTCCCTATCCGGGAATACAGAGCTCCCAGGCCGGGAATACAGAGCTCCCTATCCGGGAATACAGAGCTCCCCAGCTGGGAATACAGAGCTCCCTATCCGGGAATACAGAGCTCCCCGGCTGGGAATACAGAGCTCCCTATCCGGGAATACAGAGCTCCCTATCCAGGAATACAGCGCTCCCTATTCGGGAATACAGAGCTCCCCGGCCGGGAATACAGCGCTCCCTATCCGGGAATACAGAGCTCACCGGCCGGGAATACAGAGCTCCCTATCCGGGAATACAGAGCTCCTTATCCGGGAATACAACGCTCTCTATCCGGGAATACAACGCTCTCTATCCGGGAATACAGAGCTCCCTATCCGGGAATACAGCGCTCTCTATCCGGGAATACAGCGCTCTCTATCCGGGAATACAGCGCTCTCTATCCGGGAATACAGAACTCCCTATCTGGGAATACAGTGCTCTCTATCCGGGAATACAGAGCTCCCTATCCGGGAATAGAGCTCCCTATCCGGGGATACAGTGCTCCCTATACGGGAATACAGAGCTCCCTATCTGGGAATACAGAGCTCCCCGGCCGGGAATACAAAGCTCCCTATCCGGGAATACAGAGCTCCCTATCCGGGAATACAGAGCTCCCCGGCCGGGAATACAGAGCTCCCTTGCCGGGAATACAGAGCTCCCTATCCGGGAATACAGAGCTCCCCGGCCGGGAATACAGAGCTCCCTATCCGGGAATACAGAGCGCCCTATCCGGGAATACAGCGTTCTCTATCCGGGAATACAGCACTCTCTATCCGGGAATACAGCGCTCCCTATCCGGGAATACAGAGCTCCCTATCCGGGAATAGAGCTCCCTATCCGGGAATACAGAGCTCCCTATCTGGGAATACAGAGCTCCCCGGCCGGGAATACAAAGCTCCCTATCCGGGAATACAGAGCTCCCTATCCGGGAATACAGAGCTCCCCGGCCGGGAAAACAGAGCTCCATATCCGGCAATACAGAGCTCCCTTGCTGGGAATACAGAGCTCCCTATCCGGGAATACAGAGCTCCCCGGCCGGGAATACAGAGCTCCCTATCCGGGAATACAGAGCTCCCTATCCGGGAATACAGCGTTCTCTATCCGGGAATACAGCACTCTCTATCCGGGAATACAGCGCTCCCTATCCGGGAATACAGAGCTCCCTATCCGCGAATACAGCGCTCTCTATCTGGGAATACAGCGCTCTCTATCCGGGAATACAGAGCTCCCTATCCGGGAATACAGAGCTCCCTATCCGGGAATACAGCGCTCTCTATCCGGGAATACAGCGTCTCTATTCTGGAATAAAGAGCTCCCTATCCGGGAATACAGCGCTGTCTATCCGGGAATACAGCGCTCCCTATCCGGGAATACAGAGCTCCCTATCCGTGAATACAGCGCTCTCTATCTGGGAATACAGCGCTCTCTATCCGGGAATACAGAGCTCCCTATCCGGGAATACAGCGCTCTCTATCTGGGAATACAGAGCTCCCTATCCGGGAATACAGCGCTCTCTATCCGGGAATACAGCGCTCTCTATTCGGGAATACAGAGCTCCCTATCCGGGAATACAGCGCTCTCTATCCGGGAATACAGAGCTCCCTATACGGGAATAGAGCTCCCTATCCGGGAATACAGCGCTCTCTATCCGGGAATACAGAGCTCCCTATACGGGAATAGAGCTCCCTATCCGGGAATACAGCGCTCCCTATCTGGGAATACAGCGCTCTCTATCCGGGAATACAGAGCTCCCTATCCGGGAATACAGAGCTCCCTATCCGGGAATGCAGCGCTCTCTATCCGGGAATACAGAGCTCCCTATCCGGGAATACAGAGCTCCCCTGGCCGGGAATACAGAGCTCCCTATCTGGAAATACAGAGCTCCCTATCCGGTAATACAGGGCTCCCCAGCTGGGAATACAGAGCTCCCCGGCCGGGAATACAGCGCTCCCTATCCGGGAATACAGAGCTCCCCATCCGAGAATACAGCGCTCCCCAGCTGGGAATACAGAGCTCCCTATCCGGGAATACAGAGCTCCCCGGCCGGGAATACAGCGCTCCCTATCATAGATTATCATAGAATTTACAGTGCAGAAGGAGGCCATTCGGCCCATCGAGTCTGCACCGGCCCTTGGAAAGAGCACCCTACCCAAGGTCAACACCTCCACCCTATCCCCATAACCCAGTAATCCCACCCAACACCAAGGGCAATTTCTGACACTAAGGGCAATTTGGCATGGCCAATCCACCTAACCTGCACATTTTTGGACTGTGGGAGGAAACCAGAGCACCCGGAGGAAACCCACACAGACACTGGGAGAACGTGCAGACTCCGCAGACAGTGACCCAAGCCGGAATCGAACCTGGGACCCTGGAGCTGTGAAGCAATTGTGCTATCCACAATGCTACCGTGCTTCCCTATCCGGGAATACAGCTCCCTCTCCGGGAATACAGAGCTCCCGATCCGGGAATACAGAGCTCCCTATCCGGGAATACAGAACTCCACAGCTGGGAATACAGAGCTCCCTGGCCGGGAATAGAGAGCTCCCCGGCTGGGAATACAGAGCTCCCTATCCGGGAATACAGAGCTCCCCAGTCAGGAATACAGAGCTCCCTATCCGGGAATACAGAGCTCCCCATCCGGGAATACAGAGCTCCCCATCCGGGAATACAGAGCTCCCCGGCCGGGAATACAGAGCTCCCCGGCCGGGAATACAGAGCTCCCTATCCGGGAATACAGAGCTCCCTATCCGGGAATACAGAGCTCCCCGGCCGGGAATACAGAGCTCCCTATCCGGGAATACAGAGCTCCTTATCCGGGAATACAACGCTCTCTATCCGGGAATACAACGCTCTCTATCCGGGAATACAGAGCTCCCTATCCGGGAATACAGCGCTCTCTATCCGGGAATACAGCGCTCTCTATCCGGGAATACAGAATCCCTATCCGGGAATACAGCGCTCTCTATCCAGGAATACAGAGCTCCCTATCCGGGAATACAGAGCTCCCTATACGGGAATACAGAGCTCCCTATCTGGGAATACAGAGCTCCCCGGCCGGAAATACAAAGCTCCCTATCCGGGAATACAGAGCTCCCTATCCGGGAATACAGAGCTCCCAGGCCGGGAATACAGAGCTCCATATCCGGCAATACAGAACTCCCTTGCCGGGAATACAGAGCTCCCTATCCGGGAATACAGAGCTCCCCGGCCGGGAATACAGAGCTCCATATCCGGGTATACAGCGTTCTCTATCCGGGAATACAGCACTCTCTATCCGGGAATACAGCGCTCCCTATCCGGGAATACAGAGCTCCCTATCCGTGAATACAGCGCTCTCTATCTGGGAATACAGCGCTCGCTATCCGGGAATACAGAGCTCCCTATCCGGGAATACAGCGCTCTCTATCTGGGAATACAGAGCTCCCTATCCGGGAATACAGCGCTCTCTATCCGGGAATACAGCGCTCTCTATCCGGGAATACAGCGCTCTCTATTCGGGAATACAGAGCTCCCTATCCGGGAATACAGCGCTCTCTATCCGGGAATACAGAGCTCCCTATACGGGAATAGAGCTCCCTATCTGGGAATACAGCGCTCTCTATCCGGGAATACAGAGCTCCCTATCCGGGAATAGAGCTCCCTATCCGGGAATACAGAGCTCCCTATCCGTGAATACAGCGCTCGCTATCCGGGAATACAGAGCTCCCTATCCGGGAATACAGCGCTCTCTATCTGGGAATACAGAGCTCCCTATCCGGGAATACAGCGCTCTCTATCCGGGAATACAGCACTCTCTATCCGGGAATACAGCGCTCTCTATTCGGGAATACAGAGCTCCCTATCCGGGAATACAGCGCTCTCTATCCGGGAATACAGAGCTCCCTATACGGGAATAGAGCTCCCTATCTGGGAATACAGCGCTCTCTATCCGGGAATACAGAGCTCCCTATCCGGGAATAGAGCTCCCTATCCGGGAATACAGAGCTCCCTATCCGGGAATACAGAGCTCCCTATCCGGGAATAGAGAGTGCCCTATCCGGGAATACAGAGCTCCCTACCCGGGATAACCGAGCTCGCTCCACCCTCCTCCCTGCAGTGAAGCAGAGACCCCGGGGGGGAGCTGGCTCCCTGATGACGGGGGTTACAGATGTTAAAATACAAATTTACACAACAGCTGCCGCTGGGCCCAGACACCAGGCTGCTGGGGATCAGTCCAGCCCGCGTCTCGGGGACCGGGCCTCCCTCCGCCGGGGACCGGGCCTCCCTCCGCCGGCGGCCGGCCTCCCCCGCAGGACGGGCACCCGGGCCTCTCTCCCCCCCCCCGGACCGGGACCCAGCACGGACCCTCCCCGGGACCCAGCACGGGCCCTCCCTGAGACCGCGGCCGAGTTTTCCACAAACTCACCCAGAGTCACCGACACCATTTTCGCAGCGGCTCCGCGGAGCGCCCGACGTCACATCCGGGAACCCAACCGGAAAGGAGTCAGTGACCCCATGGCAACTAGACCAGGTCCTCGCAACCAGACTAGGCCCTGCCAACTGGATTAGGCCCTGGCAAACAGACTAGGCCCTGACAACCAGACTAGGCCCTGGCAACCGGACTAGGCCCTGGCAAACAGATTAGGCCCTGACAACTGATTATGCTCTGACAACCAAACTATGCCTTGACAACCGGATTAGGCCCTGGCAACCAGACTAGGCAGGCCCTGACAACTGGACTAGGCCCTGACAATCAGACTAGGCCCTGGCAAACAAACTAAGTCCTGGCAACCAGACTAGGCCCTGACAAATGGATTAGTCCCTGACAACAAGACTATGCCCTGACAACCGGATTAGGCCCTGGCAACCAGACTAGACAGGCCCTGACAACTGGAGTAGGCCCTGACAACCGGACTAGGCCCTGAAAACCGGACTAGGCACTGACAACCGGACTGGGCCCTGACAACTGGACTAGGCACTGACAACTGGACTAGGCCATGACAACCGGACTGGGCCCTGACAACTGGACTAGGCCCTGACAACCGGACTAGGCCCTGACAACCGGACTAGGCCCTGACAACCGGACTAGGCCCTGACAACCGGACTAGGCACTGACAACTTGACTAGGCCCTGACAACCGGACTAGGCCCTGACAACCGGACTAGGCCCTGACAACCAGACTAGGCCCTGACAACTGGACTATGCCCTGCCAACCAGACTAGCCCTAACAACTGGACTAGGCCCTGGAAACCAGACTAGGCCCTAGCAATCAGACTAGCCCCTAACAACTGGAGTAGGTCCTGGCAACCAGATTAGGCCCTGGCAACCAGACTAGGCCCTGGCAACCAGACTATGCCCTGCCAAACAGACTAGACCCTGGCAACCAGACTAGGCCCTAACACCTGGACTAGGCACCGACAATTGGACTGGACCACAGCAACCGGACTAGGCCCTGGCAACCGGACTAGGCCATGGCAAATGGACTAGTCCCTGGCAACCAGACTAGTCCCTGGCAACCAGATTAGGACCTATCAATTGGGACTAGGACCTGACAACCAGACTAGGCCCTGCCAACTGGACTATGCCCTGTCAACCATACTAGGCCCTGGCAACCAGATTAGGCCCTAACAACCGGATTAGGCCCTGACAATTGGACTAGGCCACAGCAACCGGAAAGGCCCTGGCAACCGGACTAGGGCATGGCAACTGGACTAGTCCCTAGCAACCAGACTCGGCCCTGGCAACCGGACTAGGCCCCGACAATTGGACTAGGCCACAGCAACCGGAAAGGCCCTGGCAACCGGACTAGGGCATGGCAACTGGACTAGTCCCTAGCAACCAGACTCGGCCCTGGCAACCAGACTAGGCCCTGACAAACAGACTAGGCCCTGGCAATCAGACTAGGCCCTGACAACCGGACTAGGCCCTGGCAACCGGACTAGCCCGTAACAACTAGACTAGGCCCTGGCAACCAGACTAGGCCCTGACAACTGGACTATGCCCTGCCAACCAGACTAGACCCTAACAACTGGACTAGGCCCCGACAATTGGACTATGCCACGGCAACCGAACTAGGCCCTGGCAACCGGACTAGGCCATGGCAACTGGACTCGTCCTTGGAAACCAGACCAAACCCTGACAACCGGACTAGGCCCTGGCAACCCGACTAGGCCCTGAAAACTGGACTAGGTCCCGGCAACTGCACTAGGCTCCGGTAACCAGACAAGCCCTGACAACCATACTAGGGCCTGGCAACCAGACTATGTCCTGGCAACCAGACTAAGCCCTAACAATTGGACTAATCCCTGGCAACCAGACTAGACCCTAACAACTGGACTAGGCCCCGACAATTGGACTATGCCACGGCAACCGAACTAGGCCCTGGCAACCGGACTAGGCCATGGCAACTGGACTCGTCCTTGGAAACCAGACCAAACCCTGACAACCGGACTAGGCCCTGGCAACCCGACTAGGCCCTGAAAACTGGACTAGGTCCCGGCAACTGCACTAGGCTCCGGTAACCAGACAAGCCCTGACAACCATACTAGGGCCTGGCAACCAGACTATGTCCTGGCAACCAGACTAAGCCCTAACAATTGGACTAATCCCTGGCAACCAGACTAGGCCCTGACAACTGGACTATGCCCTGCCAACCAGACTAGGCCCTAACAACTGGACTAGGCCCCGACAATTGGACTATGCCACGGCAACCGAACTAGGCCCTGGCAACCGGACTAGGCCATGGCAACTGGACTCGTCCTTGGAAACCAGACCAAACCCTGACAACCGGACTAGGCCCTGGCAACCCGACTAGGCACTGAAAACTGGACTAGGTCCCGGCAACTGCACTAGGCTCCGGTAACCAGACAAGCCCTGACAACCATACTAGGCCCTGGCAACCAGACTAGGCCCTGGCAACCAGACTAAGGCCTAACAATTGGACTAATCCCTGGCAACCAGACTAGGCCCTGGCAACCAGACTAGGCCCTGACAACTGGACTATGCCCTGCCAACCAGACTAGGCCCTAACAACTGGACTAGGCCCCGACAATTGGACTATGCCACGGCAACCGAACTAGGCCCTGGCAACCGGACTAGGCCATGGCAACTGGACTCGTCCTTGGAAACCAGACCAAACCCTGACAACCGGACTAGGCCCTGGCAACCCGACTAGGCCCTGAAAACTGGACTAGGTCCCGGCAACTGCACTAGGCTCCGGTAACCAGACAAGCCCTGACAACCATACTAGGCCCTGGCAACCAGACTAGGCCCTGGCAACCAGACTAAGCCCTAACAATTGGACTAATCCCTGGCAACCAGACTAGGCCCTGGCAACCAGACTAGGCCCTGACAACTGGACTATGCCCTGCCAACCAGACTAGGCCCTAACAACTGGACTAGGCCCCGACAATTGGACTATGCAGTGTTTGTGCAGTGTGTCCAGGAAGCTTTTCTAACACAGTATGTAGATTGTCCAACCAGAGGAGGGGCAATATTGGATTTAGTACTGGGTAATGAACCAGGACAAGTGATAGATTTGTTAGTGGGGGAGCATTTTGGAGATAGTGACCACAATTCTGTGACTTTCACTTTAGTAATGGAGAGGGATAGGTACGTGCAACAGGGCAAGGTTTACAATTGGGGGAAGGGTAAATACGATGTTGTCAGACAAGAATTGAAGTGCATAAGTTGGGAACATAGGCTGGCAGGGAAGGACACAAGTGAAATGTGGAACTTGTTCAAGGAACAGGTGCTACGTGTCCTTGATATGTATGTCCCTGTCAGGCAGGGAAGAGATGGTCGAGTGAGGGAACCATGGTTGACAAGAGAGGTTGAATGTCTTGTTAAGAGGAAAAAGGTGACTTATGTAAGGCTGAGGAAACAAGGTTCAGACAGGGCATTGGAGGGATACAAGATAGCCAGGAGGGAACTGAAGAAAGGGATTAGGAGAGCTAAGAGAGGGCATGAACAATCTTTGGCGGGTAGGATCAAGGAAAACCCCAAGGCCTTTTACACATATGTGAGAAATATGAGAATGACTAGAGCGAGGGTAGGTCCGATCAAGGACGGTAGCGGGAGATTGTGTATTGAGTCTGAAGAGATAGGAGAGGTCTTGAATGAGTACTTTTCTTCTGTATTTACAAATGAGAGGGGCGATATTGTTGGAGAGGACAGTGTGAAACAGATTGGTAAGCTCGAGGAAATACTTGTTAGGAAGGAAGATGTGTTGGGCATTTTGAAAAACTTGAGGATAGACAAGTCCCCCGGGCCTGACGGGATATATCCAAGGATTCTATGGGAAGCAAGAGATGAAATTGCAGAGCCGTTGGCAATTATCTTTTCGTCCTCACTGTCAACAGGGGTGGTACCAGGGGATTGGAGAGTGGCGAATGTCGTGCCCCTGTTCAAAAAAGGAACTAGGGATAACCCTGGGAATTACAGGCCAGTTAGTCTTACTTCGGTGGTAGGCAAGGTAATGGAAAGGGTACTGAAGGATAGGATTTCTGAGCATCTGGAAAGACACTGCTTGATTAGGGATAGTCAGCACGGATTTGTGAGGGGTAGGTCTTGCCTTACAAATCTTATTGAATTCTTTGAGGAGGTGACCAAGCATGTGGATGAAGGTAAAGCAGTGGATGTAGTGTACATGGATTTTAGTAAGGCATTTGATAAAGTTCCCCATGGTAGGCTTCTGCACAAAGTAAGGAGGCATGGGATAGTGGGAAATTTGGCCAGTTGGATAACGAACTGGCTAACCGATAGAAGTCAGAGAGTGGTGGTGGATGGCAAATATTCAGCCTGGATCCCAGTTACCAGTGGTGTACCGCAGGGATCAGTTCTGGGTCCTCTGCTGTTTGTGATTTTCATTAATGACTTGGATGAGGGAGTTGAAGGGTGGGTCAGTAAATTTGCAGACGATACGAAGATTGGTGGAGTTGTGGATAGTAAGGAGGGCTGTTGTCGGCTGCAAAGAGACATAGATAGGATGCAGAGCTGGGCTGAGAAGTGGCAGATGGAGTTTAACCCTGAAAAGTGTGAGGTTGTCCATTTTGGAAGGACAAATATGAATGCGGAATACAGGGTTAACGGTAGAGTTCTTGGCATTGCGGAGGAGCAGAGAGACCTTGGGGTCTATGTTCATACATCTTTGAAAGTTGCCACTCAAGTGGATAGAGCTGTGAAGAAGGCCTATGGTGTGCTCGCGTTCATTAACAGAGGGATTGAATTTAAGAGCCATGAGGTAATGATGCAGCTGTACAAAACCTTGGTAAGGCCACATTTGGAGTACTGTGTACAGTTCTGGTCGCCTCATTTTAGGAAGGATGTGGAAGCTCTGGAAAAGGTGCAAAGAAGATTTACCAGGATGTTGCCTGGAATGGAGAGTAGGTCTTACGAGGAAAGGTTGAGGGTGCTAGGCCTTTTCTCATTAGAGCGGAGAAGGATGAGGGGCGACTTGATAGAGGTTTATAAGATGATCAGGGGAATAGATAGAGTAGACAGTCAGAGACTTTTTCCCCAGGTGGAACACACCATTACAAGGGGACATAAATTTAAGGTGAAAGGTGGAAGATATAGGAGGGATATCAGAGGTAGGTTCTTTACCCAGAGAGTAGTGGGGGCATGGAATGCACTGCCTGTGGAAGTAGTTGAGTCGGAAACATTAGGGACCTTCAAGCAGCTGTTGGATAGGTACATGGATTAAGGGAAAATGATATAGTGTAGATTTATTTGTTCTTAAGGGCAGCACGGTAGCATTGTGGATAGCACAATTGCTTCACAGATCCATGGTCCCAGGTTCGATTCCAGCTTGGGTCATTGTCTGTGCGGAGTCTGCACGTCCTCCCCGTGTCTGCGTGGGTTTCCTCCGGGTGCTCCGGTTTCCTCCCACAGTCCAAAGATGTGCGGGTTAGGTGAATTGGCCAATGATAAATTGCCCTTAATGTCCAAATTGCCCTTGGTATTGGGTGGAGGTGTTGAGTTTGGGTAGGGTGCTCTTTCCAAGAGCTGGTGCAGACTCAAGGGGCCGAATGGCCTCCTTCTGCACTGTAAATTCAATGATAATCTATTATTAATCTAGGACAAAGGTTCGGCACAACATCGTGGGCCGAAGGGCCTGTTCTGTGCTGTATTTTCTATGTTCTATGTTCTATGCCACGGCAACCGAACTAGGCCCTGGCAACCGGACTAGGCCATGGCAACTGGACTCGTCCTTGGAAACCAGACCAAACCCTGACAACCGGACTAGGCCCTGGCAACCCGACTAGGCCCTGAAAACTGGACTAGGTCCCGGCAACTGCACTAGGCTCTGGTAACCAGACAAGCCCTGACAACCATACTAGGCCCTGGCAACCAGACTAGGCCCTGGCAACCAGACTAGGCCCTCACAACTAGACTAGGCCTTGACAATTGGACTAGGCCCTGGCAAACGGCCTAGGCCCTGACAACTTGACTTGGCCCTAGCAACAATACTAGGCCTTAGCAACCAGACTAGGTCCCAGAGAACAGACCCTAGCAACCAAGGCAGGCCTTAGCAATCAGACCACGCCCTAGAGAACACACCAGTGATGCTTGCAACCTGACCAAAGATTCTAGTAATCATGCCAGTGAGCCCAGAAACACAGCCAGGTCCCAGCAAAGGGAAACCAGGGATAAGAATTTGGAAGAGGGGATCATTCGAACCTGTTTGCCATTCAATTAGATAGTGGCTGATTATGCATCTTTGTTATAACCTGCCTGCTTACCATTGGCTGGGGACTAATGGCAATCCCACAATCCTGTGGGAGTATGTGTTTCCCCAATGAGGGGGGCGGAGAAACCATTAGTAAACTCCAAGTATAAATAAAGCTGGCCAGTTTGGAACCAGGAGGAAGGAGTGTGCAGCTTTGTATCCTTAACACTCGAGCTGGATTCTTCGTGGCCCTTACAAAACTGGCGACGAGGGTTAAAGTGAATAGCTGTCTACACTGCTGAAGCCACCTCCCTGGATTTTTGTTGGATACAGGTTGGAAGTTGTTTTCTATTATACCATGCCTCTGTACGGACGTTTGGATGTTTTTGATGCTGCGCTGGAAAGCTGGAACCAGTACGCACAACGGATGCGTTACTATTTCCGGGCAAACAATATCACCAAAAACGAACGCCAGGTGGTCATATTGCTCACCGCCTGCGGCCCGCATACGTTTGGGGTGATTAGGAGCCTTACGTACCCAGCTGCGCCGGACACCAAAACGTTTGATGAACTTGTGAATATAGTGGGGCAACATTTTAACCCAAGCCTGTCCACGATAGTCCAGCGTTACCGGTTTAATACCGCTGAGAGGACCCCTGGAGAATCCCTTGCCGATTTTATATCCAGGCTACGCAGGATTGCGGAGTACTGTGACTATGGTGAGACCTTGTCAGAAATGTTACGCGACCGTTTGGTTTGCGGTATTAACAATGCGGCCACCGACTTCCGGGTGCAGCTATGCAGAGCTAGGTTGCATATTCGGTAGTTCCTGCTTGGAACGGACTTTTGGGCTCGTTACAGGGCCCCCACGGCATTTGTTTGCCATTTCCCGGTGTGGGAAGAAGGCTGCAATATTCCCCCGACAGTGTCCCCCAGGAAGGGTGCGTGAGAAGGGAGTCCCCCCCCAAACGAAGGAGGAAAAAACCGGCGGCGGCGGCTGCAGCGCGAGGAATCGTCGACCAAAGGGTCAGAAAGAGAGAAGTACAAGATGGCGGCGGCGAAAGCGCAGGCGACATGGGGGCCTGAGCAGGATGAAATTGTGAGACGGTGCGTGGAGCTGCTGAAGAGGGAGGTGCTGACCCCGTTGCTACAGCCAATTGAGGGGCTCAAGGAGACACTAAAGACCCAGGAGACAGAGCTCCGCGTGGTGGAGCAGAAGGTGACAGATATTGAGGACGAGATCCTGGGCCTGGCGGTTAAGACACAGACGCACGAGGCACTTCATAAAAAGTGTACTGAAAGGATCGAGGTCCTAGAAAATGGAGCGCGAAGGAAGAACCTTCGGATACTGGGTCTCCCTGAGGGTGTGGAAGGAGTGGACTGTTGCCAGACACGGCAGAAACAGTAAAAGATTTGGCTGCAACTGCAGGATAAACAGGGCCTCTTCCAGCATGCAGGCGGGGGAAGGGCAAGCTTAAAGCTGCAAGCTGACCTGAGGGCCTGTATCAAAGGTGAATTCTAGCAGCAGAGGGAACAACTGTGAAAAGATCTCATCAAGGCCACTGAAGGGACTTCCGGTTGCGGTGAGGCCTAGCTAGCCGCACGTTTCGGCGGCTCCAGCTCCGACGGACCTTCGGGCTCTTTTAAGAGCCCCAACGGGGAATTTTTCGACGACGCAACCTGGTGTGGGGTGCGTGAGAAGGGAGTCCCCCCCAAACGAAGGAGGAAAAAAACGGCGGCGGCGGCTGCAGCGCGAGGAATCGTCGACCAAAGGGTCAGAAAGAGAGAAGTACAAGATGGCGGCGGAGAAAGCGCAGGCGACATGGGGGCCTGAGCAGGATGAAATTGTGAGACGGTGCGTGGAGCTGCTGAAGAGGGAGGTGCTGACCCCGTTGCTACAGCCAATTGAGGGGCTCAAGGAGACACTAAAGACCCAGGAGACAGAGCTCCATGTGGTGGAGCAGAAGGTGACAGATATTGAGGACGAGATCCTGGGCCTGGCGGTTAAGGCACAGACGCACGAGGCACTTCATAAAAAGTGTACTGAAAGGATCGAGGTCCTAGAAAATGGAGCGCGAAGGAAGAACCTTCGGATACTGGGTCTCCCTGAGGGTGTGGAAGGAGTGGACTGTGGAGCGTACGCAAGTACGATGCTGAGCTCACTGATGGGTGCTGAGGCCCCTACGGGCCCCTTGGAGGTGGAGTGGGCAAATCGGATTCCGGCGAGAAGACCAAAAGCGGGAGAACCACCCAGGGCGATAATCGTGCGATTTTACCGCCTTAAGGATAGAGAAGAGGTCCTGAGATGGGCTAAAAAGGTGCGGAGTAGCAGATGGGAGAATGCAGTGGTACGGGTATACCAGGATTGGAGTGTGGAGGTGGCGAGAAGGAGGGCGAGCTTCAACCGAGCCAAAGAGGTGTTGCATAAAAGGAAGGTGAAGTTCGGGACGCTGCAGCCGGCAAGACTATGGGTCACGTATCAGGAGAGACACCATTATTTCGAGACGGCGGAGGAAGCATGGACCTTCATCAAAGAAGAGAAATTGGATCGGAACTGAGGGACTGATGCTGCAGGAAATGTTATTGTTAATGTTATGGTTGAAGTTAATTGAGAAGTAAATTAGGAAGGGGGGAGACATTGGGGAAATGTGGGCGCCGGTGAGGGGGGAAAGACGGGACATAGTTGGAGAATGGGGAAGGGGAGGGGGAGGGGAAAGGGAGCTGCGCCATAAGAGGCGGGTCAGGTAAAGGGATGTTCCCGCCCCAGAAAGAATAAGGCGGGAAGACAGGCGCAAGGCAGATGGGAGTTCCCCACACGGGGGGGGTCGAGGAGTGAGCAGGAGTAGCCGGGGTCAGTTGAAGTCAGCTGACTTACGGAAGTAATATGGGGGGAGCAATCATGCTAGAAAGAGATCTAGCGGGGAGGGGGGGAGGGAGGGGGGGGGACAACTGGGTTGCTGCTGCGGAAATCCAAAAGGAAATGGCTAAAGAGTGGGTGGGCGGGGATGGTGTGCGACGCTGGGGGAGCGAGCGGGAGCGCGGAGGCGGGATATGGGACTGGCCTAGAGAAGGTAATGGCTAGTCGACACGGGAGGGGGGCAGGTAGCCCCCTAGTGAGGCTGATCACGTGGAACGTGAGAGGCCTGAACGGACCGATAAAAAGGGCCCGAGTGCTCGCGCATTTGAAAGGACTAAGGGCAGACGTGGTTATGCTCCAAGAGACGCACCTAAAGGTGGCGGACCAAGTTAGGTTAAGGAAAGGATGGGTGGGACAGGTGTTCCACTCAGGACTGGACGCAAAGAATAGAGGGGTGGCCATTTTGGTGGGGAAACGGGTAGCATTTGAAGCAAAGAACATCGTAGCAGATAGCGGAGGTAGATATGTAATGGTGAGTGGCAGGCTGGAGGGAATAGAGGTCGTGTTGATTAATGTGTATGCCCCAAACTGGGACGATGCGGGATTTATGAGACGGATGCTGGGGCGTATACCGGACCTGGAGGCAGGAAACTTGATTTTAGGAGGGGACTTTAATACGGTGCTGGACCCGGGGCTAGATAGATCCAGCTCAAGGACCGGAAGAAGGCCGGCAGCGGCCAAGGTACTTAAGGGGTTTATGGACCAAATGGGGGGAGTGGATCCATGGCGATTTCTTAGACCTAGGGCTAGGGAGTTTTCCTTCTTCTCCCATGTCCATAAAGTGTACTCCTGGATAGATTTTTTTGTTTTGGGAAGGTCGTTGATCTCTAGGGTGGAAGAAGCTGAGTACTCAGCCATAGCGGTTTCGGATCATGCCCCACATTGGGTGGACCTGGAATTAGGAGAGGAAAGGGAGCAGAGAACACTCTGGCGATTAGATGTGGGACTGATGGCGGATGAGGGAGTGTGTGCAAGAGTGCGGGGGTGTATTGAGAGATACCTGGAGGTCAATGATGACGGCGAGGTCCCTGTGGGAGTGGTATGGGAAGCACTAAAAGCGGTGGTCAGAGGAGAGCTGATCTCCATTGGGGCCCACAAGAGGAAAACAGAGGCCAAGGAAAGGGAACGATTACTGGGGGAGATTTTAAGGGTGGATTGGGAATTTGCAGAGACCCCGGAGGAGGAATTGTACAGAGAGAGGAGACGACTCCAGACGGAATTTGACCTTCTGACCACCAGAAAGGCGGAGGTACTGTGGAGGAAGGCACAGGGGAGGAGGTATGAATATGGGGAAAAGGCTAGTCGCCTGTTGGCTCATCAATTGCGAAAGAGGGCAGCAGCGAGGGAGATAGGAGGAATTAGAGACGAAAGGGGAGACACGGTGCGAAGGGCAGGAAAGATAAATGAGGTGTTCAAGACTTTCTATGAGGAACTGTATAGGTCTCAACCCCCAGAGGGAGAGAAGGGGATGCGGCAGTTCCTGGACCAATTGAGGTTCCCGAAAGTGGAGGAGCGGGGGGTGGTAGGCCTGGGGGCACCGATTGGGGTGGACGAGGTTATTAAGGGACTGGGAAGCATGCAAGCAGGGAAGGCCCCGGGACCAGACGGGTTCCCGGTGGAATATTACAGAAGATATGTGGACTTGTTGGCCCCGTTGATGGTGAGGACGTTCAATGAGGCCAGGAAAGGGGGGACTCTACCCCCGACGATGTCGGAGGCGACGATATCGTTAATTTTGAAGAGGGATAAAGATCCGTTGCAGTGCGGGTCCTATAGACCCATTTCATTATTGAACGTGGACGCCAAATTGTTGGCAAAGGTACTGGCATCGAGGATAGAGGACTGTGTCCCGGGGGTGGTGCACGAAGACCAGACAGGGTTCGTAAAAGGGAGACAACTGAATGTTAACGTGCGACGACTATTAGGGGTGATAATGATGCCCCCAGTGGAGGGGGAGGCAGAGATAGTGGCGGCAATGGACGCAGAGAAGGCATTTGATAGGGTGGAGTGGGAGTATTTATGGGAAGTGTTAAGGAGGTTTGGGTTTGGGAACGGGTTTATTAGCTGGGTTAGACTTCTTTATGGGGCTCCAACGGCAAGCGTAGTTACAGGTCGACATAGATCGGAGTATTTCCGACTATATAGGGGAACAAGACAGGGATGCCCGCTGTCTCCATTGTTGTTCGCGTTGGCAATTGAACCTCTGGCCATGGCGTTGAGAGACTCCAGGAAATGGAGAGGGGTGATTAGAAGGGGAGAAGAACACCGAGTCTCGTTATACGCGGATGAACTATTGTTATACGTGTCGGACCCAGCGGGGGGGATGATAGAGGTTATGCGAATTTTGAGGGGGTTCGGGGATTTCTCGGGGTATAGGCTAAACATGGGGAAGAGTGAATTATTTGTGATACATCCAGGGGACCAGAGTAGAGAGATAGAAGGCTTGCCTCTAAGGAAAGTGGAAAGAAACTTCCGATACCTGGGGATTCAGATAGCTAGGAGCTGGGGAACCTTGCACAGACTTAATCTGACACGGTTGGTAGAACAAATGGAGGAGGACTTCAAGAGGTGGGACATGCAGCCTCTATCGCTGGCGGGCAGGGTGCAAGCAATTAAGATGATGGTCCTCCCGAGGTTCTTATTTGTATTTCAATGTCTCCCTATACTAATCACCAAGACCTTTTTTAATAAAATAGACAGGAGCATCATGAGCTTCGTGTGGGCAGGGAAAGTTCTGAGAGTAAGGAGGGGGTTCCTTCAGCGTAGCAGGGACAGAGGAGGATTGGCACTACCGAACTTGGGCGATTACTATTGGGCCGCCAATGTGGCAATGATACGTAAATGGATGATGGAGGGTGAGGGAGCGGCGTGGGAAAGACTGGAGAGAAAGTCCTGTAAAGGGACGAGTTTAGAGGCGCTGGTGACGGCGCCGCTACCGATCTCACCTAAAGTTTACCACGAACCCGGTGGTGGCGGCAACATTGAATATCTGGGGACAGTGGAGGCGACAGAGAGGGGTGCGGGGAACCCTGGTGGGGTCCCCAATCAGGAACAACCATAGGTTCGCCCCAGGAAGAATGGATGGAGGATTTCAGAGCTGGTACCAGTTGGGAATTAGGAGGGTGGGAGATTTATTTATAGATGGGACTTTTGCGAGCTTGGGAGCATTGGAGGAAAAGTATAAGTTGCCCCGGGGAAATTTCTTGAGATATATGCAGGTGAGGGCGTTTACTAGACAACAGGTGAGGGGATTTCTGTTGCTCCCGACACAGGGGATACAGGACAGGGTGCTTTCAGGGGTGTGGGTCGGAGAGGGCAAGGTGTCAGAGATTTACCAAGAGATGAGGGAAGAGGGGGAGGAGTCGATGGGCGAACTAAAAGGAAAGTGGGAAGAAGAACTAGGGGAGGAGATAGAGGAGGGTATGTAGGCTGATGCCCTAAGCAGGGTAAATTCCTCTTCCTCATGCGCCAGGCTTAGCCTGATTCAATTTAAGGTACTACATAGAGCACACATAACGGGAGCAAGATTGAGCAGGTTGTTTGGAGTGGAGGACAAATGTGGGAGGTGTGGCGGGAGCCCGGCAAACCACGCACATATGTTTTGGGCGTGCCCGGCACTGGAAGGGTATTGGAAGGGAGTGACGGGAGTGATTTCGCGGGTGGTGAAGGCCCGGGTCAAACCAGGCTGAGGGTTAGCTCTATTTGGAGTTGCGGAAGAGCCGGGAGTGCAGGAGGCGAAAGAGGCCGATGTCGTGGCCTTTGCGTCCCTAGTAGCCCGGCGCAGGATCCTACTCATGTGGAAGGAGGCGAATCCCCCCGGACTGGAGGCCTGGGTAAATGATATGGCGGGGTTCATTAAACTGGAGCAGATAAAGTTTGCCCTGAGAGGATCGGCTCAAGGGTTCACCAGGCGGTGGCAGCCATTTCTCGACTACCTAGGGGAACGTTAGAGGGAAGACAGATGACCAGCAGCAGCAACCCAGGGGGAAGGGGAGGGGGGGGGGTTTAGTTTAGTTTAGGTCAAAAGGGGTTTGGTTACTTGTGTATTGTTAAACATTTCTGTATTATTGTTGCATTTGCTTTGTAAGAGGGGAAAAATTGTTGTTTGGGAAAAAAATTTCAATAAAACATATTTTTAAAAAAACAATGCGGCCACCCAGAGAAAGTTGTTAGCTGAGCCAACATTGACTTTTCAACAGGCCTTTCAAATAGTATTGTCCTGAGAGAGCGCAGAACGAGGAGTGCAGGAGGTACAGGGAATGGAAGTGCATGCCTTGGGGCGCAACCCCTTCCGTCCGAAAACGTCCCCCCGCACTCCTGCGGTACCTGGGGCGAGGCGACGTCCGGACCGACGCCAGTGGCCGTCGGACATTCCTCCCCGAAGGGAGCCTTCTCCAGAACCAATGGATGAGGAGCCATGTCCGTGTCAGACTTGTAGGCGCCGACCCCGTCGCGGACGCTGGTCCTGGGGGCGCCAGAGGCCCCGTCGTTCCGACCGAAACTGTGACCAGCCCAGGGGCCGTACCTTCCATGTGGATGAACCTGCGGCAACTACTCCTGAGGACGAGGAGACGGAGGACAACTGCCTGCAGCTGCATTGTGTGGCAGCTCCCCGTGTGGCCCCCAGTAAGGTGACAGTACGGGTCAATGGCCACCCGCTTGAGATGGAGTTGGACACTGGCGCAGCGGTCTCCGTGATCGCCCAGAGGACATTCGACCGCATCAAGCAGGGTATACAGACCCTTACATTAACCGACTCACAGGCCAGGTTGGCCACCTACACGGGGGAGCCACTGGACATTGCAGGAACTACAATGACCCCTGTTGTTTATGGACGCCAGGAGGGGCGTTTCCCACTTATCATGGTGCGTGGCCATGGGCCCAGCCTGTTGGGTCGGGACTGGTTGCGCCATTTGCGGTTGCAATGGCAGCACATCCTCCAAACAGTTTCTGAAGGGTTGACTGAGGTGCTAGGACGATACCCAGATGTATTCCAACCTGGTTTGGGGAAAATAAAAGGGGCCGTAGCCCTTTTCCAAGTCGAACCAGGAGCCACGCCGTGCTATTTCCGGGCGCGCCCAGTGCCTTACGCCTTGCTCGAGAAGGTAGAAGGGGAGCTCACTCGTTTGGAGAGTTTGGGTATTATCAGGCCCGTCCGTTTTGCTGACTGGGCAGCACCAATTGTACCTGTAATGAAGCCAGATGCCACAGTTCGCTTGTGTGGCGACTATAAACTTAGTGAATACGGCTTCCCGACTCGACCGATATCCAATGCCTCGCATCGAGGATCTCTACGCGAAGCTTGCAGGCGGACTCTCCGTTCACAAAATTAGATATGAGTCACGCCTACCTACAGTTGGAGCTGGACCTTGCCTCCCGACCATATGTAACGATTAATACACACCGGGGCCTGTATGAATATACACGGTTGCCCTTTGGAGTATCCTCTGCCTGTGCTATTTTTCAACGTGTTATGGAGGGCATTTTGAGAGGTTTACCACGTGTTGCTGTCTACTTAGATGACGTTTTGATTACAGGGACGTCGGAGCAGGAACATTTGGAAAATCTGGAGGCTGTCCTTAGACGCTTTTCGGAGGCTGGAGTCCGTTTACGTCGCAAAAAGTGCGTATTTCAGGCAAAGGAAGTAGTCTACCTAGGTTATCGGGTGGACCGCGAAGGTTTGCACCCCGTCGCAGAGAAGGTGCGTGAGATTCAACAGGCCCCCGCCCCGACTGACACTTCGCATCTTTGTTCTTTTCTCGGTCTCGTAAACTATTACGGGAAGTTCATCCCCAATCTGGCAACTACGTTGGCCCCGTTGCACCTCCTGCTAAAGAAAAATCATGCCTGGGTTTGGGGTCAGCCACAAGAAACCGCTTTCCGGCGGGTAAAGCAATAATTGTCGTCGTCTGGGTTACTAACCCACTATGATCCTGGAAAGCCTTTGCTCGTCACATGTGATGCATCCCCGTATGGTATTGGGGCCGTCCTGTCCCACAAGATGGAGAACGGGGCCGAGCGACTAATAGCTTTTGCCTCCCGCACATAGACTGCAGCGGAGAAAAAGTACGCGCAGATCGAGAAGGAGGGCCTGGCAGTGGTTTTTGCGGTGAAACGCTTCCACCAGTACGTGTATGGCCGCCATTTCACTATCGTGACTGATCATAAGCCTCTGCTGGGACTTTTCAGAGAGGATAAGCCAATACCGCCCATTGCGGCCGCACGGATCCAGCGCTGGGCTTTGTTGCTTGCTGCATATGAGTATTCTCTGGAGCACAAACCAGGAACGCAGATAGCAAATGCCGACGCACTGAGCCGATTGCCTTTATCGACCGGCCTCATGTCGACCCCCACGACCGGTAAGGTGGTTGCAACACTAAATTTTATGGACACCTTGCCTGTCACGGCATCACAGATCCGTGAGTGGACCCAGACGGAGCCAGTCCTGTCAAAGGTTCGGCACATAGTACTGTATGGTGGGCAGCATAGATAGCTCCCAGGCGAGTTGCGGGCATTTTCCTCCAAGCTGTCAGAATTCAGCGTGGAAGACGGCATCCTCTTGTGGGGGACGCGTGTGATTGTCCCGGAAAAAGGCCAGGAGTTGATACTAACAGACTTGCACAATGGGCATCCAGGTGTGACCAAAATGAAAATGTTGGCCCGGAGTTATGTCTGGTGGCCAGGCCTCGACACCGACATTGAGAAGGTGGCCCAAAACTGCTCCATTTGCCAGGAGCATCAGAAGCTTCCGCCGGCCACGCCCCTACATCACTGGGAATGGCCAGGGCGGCCTTGGGCACGCTTGCATGCAGATTTCGCAGGCCCTTTTCAAGGATCCATGTTCCTTCTATTAATCGACGCCCAGTCTAAATGGCTAGAGGTGCACAAGATGCAGAGGACAACGTCCTGCGCAACAATTGAAAAGATCCGTTTGTCTTTTAGTACGCATGACCTCCCCGAGGTGCTGGTCACGGATAACGGCACTCCATTCACCAGTGAGGAGTTTGCAAGGTTTATGAAGATGAACTGCATCCGCCATATCCGCACTGCCCCTTACCACCTGGCTTCAAATGGGGTGGCAGAGCGCGCAGCGCAGACATTCAAAAGAGGCCTAAAGAAGCAGTCTTCCGGATCAATGGACACGAGACTGGCTCACTTTTTGTTTACGTATAGGACCCCCCCCCCAATGCGGTGACTAGGGTAACTCCCGCAGAATCTCTAATGGGCCGGAGACTTCGCACCTGCCTTAGTATGGTTTTCCCGGACATTGGCGTAAAGGTACGCCGCACACAAGAACGGCAGGGACAGGGATTTTCTCGGCATCGGCTGATTCAGCAGTTTGTGCCCGGTGACCCAGTGTTTCGGAATTTTGCTGGTGGTGCCCAGTGGGTTCCTGGCGTAATCTTTCGCCAAAAGGGCCCTATATCTTACCAGGTGCAAGCCCAGGGTCATCTCCAGCGCAAACATGTAGACCACGTTCGGTCCAGAAGACTATCCCCTCCAAAGATTCCCCGCCCCCGGAGCTCATTTCTACAGCCGCAGAGACCAGAGACAAGGGAAGGTAGTCCTCACAATCTTCCACTGGTGCCTCACTCAAAGTCTGCGCAGGTCGTTACAGAACCGAATGGAGATAGAGACGCTAACATGACGGAGGCAGCAGACTCTGACTCCGAGATGGAGACACAGGACGCATCAGAGGGGGAATCCTCGGGTCCACGGGCCGTGGATGTACAACTGTTATGCCGTTCATCACGGAATCGCCGGTCTCCGTCTCGTTACACGCCGCCTGATCCAGCGCCGCATGCAAATGGTGTCCGGCCTGCGGCAAAACGAGTCCGACGCCCTCCTTCGCCAGGGTCTTCGGTGGATTCCTTGGACTTTGGGGGGGGGGGGGGGGAGGGATGTTATAGCCTGCCTGCTTACCATTGGCTGGGGACTAATGACAATCCCACAATCCTGTGGGAGTATGAGCTTCCCCAATGAGGGGGGCGGAGAAACCATTAGTAAACTCCAAGTATAAATAAAGCTGGCCAGTTTGGAACCAGGAGGGAGTGCGCAGCAAGGGAAGTTGCTGCTGTTATATATATATATATATATGTTATTGTAAATAAATGTTATTACTTTGTATCCTTAAAACTCGTGCTGGATTCTTCATGGCCCTCACAAAAATCTTAAAATCCATCTACCCACCTTGGGTCCATCTCTCTGTCCTTTGCTACATTTGTTCAAGACAAATCTTGCCTTTGGCAGAGTGAATTCCAGGATTCCAGTACTGTCCGTGTGAAGGAAGTGGTCAGCCATAACTCAGGAGCGCTCGCTTTGATTCGCAAAGAGACTCAAAAGAGGATCTTGACATCGTGCACAATGTTCTTTGAATTAAATTTTCATTCTGAGCCCCGTCTGCCTATTCCAGTGAGTTATAGTGTTACGTGATGAACTTCAGAAGGCTGAGAGTGAAGCATGAGATTACATTGGAGTGGTTGAGACAATGCCATATCATGTGTCTATATAGCTAGTTTGTGGAGTTACCCAAATTCAGAGAGAGAGCAGCACAAGGATCATTCCTGGATTGAAAAGTCAAATTTTAACTTCTAACATTTAGATTTTACTTAATTTCTAGATAAACAATATAGAATTCTATGCATATTGGGGTTTTTTTAAACCATAAAATATAATTTGCCATCTTATTACTTGACAGAAAAAGATACTTTTGAAGTGTATTTGTGCAGGGTTATAATCAGGTGCTATTCATGAAAAGATGGCAGGGTGACACAGTGGTTTCACAGCACCAGGGACCCGGGTTCAATTCCGGCCTTGGGTGGCTGTGTGGAGTTTGCCATTTCTCCGTGTCTGCGTGGGTTTCCTCCCACATTCCAGATGTGCAGGTTATGTGGATTAGCCATGATCAATGCGTGGGGTTATGGGGCTGAGGTGAGGTGCTATTTCAGAGGGTTGGTGCTGAGTCAACGCGCTGAATGGCCTTCTTCTGCACTGTCGGGACTCTATGGAAATAGCAAGTGGCATCCCAAAATATAATTAAATTCCAAGGATACAATGAAACTTAGATTTGAGTTGTAAATCACTTGTTAAAAAATGAATTCACAGGGCCTGGATGTCTCTGACCAAATCATCATTTGTTGCTCATTCCTAATTAGCCTCACGGAGGCGGTGAGATGCCTTCTTGATGCAATGCTGTGGTTCTGCAGTAACGAAAGGGCCAGAACGGTGAAGGTGGCAGATTTTCTTCCCTGAAAGATATTAGTGAACCAGGTGGCTTTTTAATTTCGAGTTGGTAATTACAGTCACCATTACGGAGACTGGGTTTTATTCAAGATTTATTTAATTAACTAAATCGAAATTCCCCAACTGCCCTGGTTGAGTTTAAACTTTTGTCTCCAGTTCATTAGTACAGGCCTTTTACTAATTACTAGTTCTAGTTACCAGTTTGCTACCATTCCCAGTAACCTTGACTATAGGAATCAGAAGTTCATTAGCATGTCACGGGGTTGGCCCCCAATTTTTACACTCAACATGGCATCATAAAACAGAAACCCAACAAGGAATCAACAATCCTACGTAATGTTATTATTGGTTACAATAATGTATACTAAATTCTTGATCCTCCAGTGATCTGATACCTGAAAAACCTTTACATAGAAAGATTTACAGCCCAGGATTCCATTTGTTCCATTGTGTCTGTGCTCGCTGTAAAAGGGCTTTCCAGCCTAGTCCTACTTTCCAGTCTCTGCAGTCCTCTAGGTGACAACACCTCAAAGTTTATATACAAGTATTTTTTTATGCACTTGAAATACCTCAGTAGTAATTGTTATTGGTAGTACAGAATCTGAAAAGGAAGACACGTTGCCAACGCTCTTTCTCTTGCAAATATCAGGACAAATCAGAAAAATACAATGCAGAAAAGGCCATTTGGCCCATCGAGTCTGCACCACCGCATGAAAGGCACCTGATCTGCAAATCCTAATCCCATTTGCCAGCACTTGGCCCATTGCCTCGAATGTTATGACGCGCCAAGTGCTCATCCAGGTACTTTTTAAAGTATGTGAGGCAACTGCCTCTCCCACCCTCCCAGGCAGTGCGTTCCAGACCGTCACCACCCACTGGACAAAACATTTTTTCCTCAAATCCTCCCCGAAACCCCCACCCCTCACCTTGAACATGCGTCCCCTCTTAACCAACCCTTCAACTAAGGGGAACAGCTCTTCCCTATCCACCCTGTCCATGCCCCTCATACTCTTGTGCACCTCAAATGCAAGAATGGCAAATTGAGAGCAGTCTGGGGAGCCGACAGTTCTCCATTGCTTTCTCCATAGCAACAACTCGGCCAGATTCAACTTGCCAACTAATCAACACCCTTTCTCCTGTAGTGTAAATTGTTGTTGTGATTGTTCAAAATTGGGTGTTCTTGCATTTGTCCTGGTGCATGAAAGATGAAAAACTTTGGTAACTTGTTTCTTTACTGAGCAAGATTTCAGTACAAATTGTGAATGATGCCGTTATATTTTACAATCTGATACGGTACCACTGTTGATGGATATTTGACTCTGAAATTAGTAAATATTTCAGCAAAAACACACAAAATACGGGTTTGGAAGCGTTTTAATGATCCCTGCATGTTCAGCAAATGGAAAGTCTTCTGGTCCAAAGTAAATGAAGATAAAAATAAACAGAAAAACTGAGAACCGGCTGTTTCAGAAAGCTTTTTAATTGAATCGCTGGAAATTGGTTTGAATGTAAAACAATACTCCAGATTTCTTCAACACGAGGAGGGGAGGGAAACAACCTTCACTTTGCAAAGCTTTGCAAGATTCAGATACACTGAGTCCAATTTAATCTGTGTGGAAGTGGATGGATTTTAAAGGAGTTAAAATCTCATCCAGAACTAGCTACACTTTTATCAAACCTTTAGGGGACTGTAAACAAATTCAATTCCTGTTAAAACCTATTTCAAAAAAAATCTTAACTTCCTTCATTCCCCAACTTATGAAGGTGGAAACATAGGAACAGGAGCAGGCCATTCAGCCCCTCGAGCCTATCCCGCCATTTAATGAGGTCATGGCTGATCTGCGACTGTATACCTGCCTTTGCCCATGTCCCTTAATGTCTTTGCTGAACAAAAGTCTATCTCAGATTTAAAATGAACAACTGATCTCACTTAAACTGCTGCGTATGGGAGAGAATTCCAAATCTCTACCAACCTTTGAGTGAAGAAGTTCTTCCCAACATCTCTCCTGAATGGTCTGGTCCTAATTTTTAGACTCTGCCCCCTAGATTTAGAATCTCCACCCCGTGGAAATAGTTTATCTATCCTGTCTTTCCTTGTTAATATCCTGAATACTTTGATCTGATCACCCCTTAACCTTCTAAATTCCAGACGGCACAGTGATTAGCACTGCTGCCTCACAGCGCTGAGGATCCGGGTTCGATCCCGGCTCTGGGTCACTGTCCGTGTGGCGTTTGCACATTCTCCCCGCGTCTGGGTGGGTCTCACCCTTCACACCCCAAAGATGTGCAGGGTAGGTGGATTGGCCACGCTAAATTGCCCCTTAATTGGGAAAAAAACCTATTCCTGCTGGTTGGGATGTCTAGAACTCGGGTGTATCGATATTTATTTTTCGAGATGAGGGTGTCGCAGGCAAGGTCAGCATTTGTTGCCCATCCCTAATAGCCCTTGAAGTGAGTTGATCGGCCATTTCAGAGGCAGTTAATAGTCAACCAACGTACAGGGGGTGGGGGTGTCGAGACCGGGTGAGGACGGCAGATTTCCTTCCCTAAAGGACATTAGTGAACCAGTTGTTTTTTTTAACGACAATCGATGGTAGTGAGAATGGTCACTGGCGTTCAATTCCAAATTTATTCGTTGAACTTAAATTCCAACGGCTGCTGTGGTGGAATTTGAACCTGAGAGTTCCAGGGCATTGGCCTGAGGGCCTCTGGATTAAGGGTTCAGTGACATTGGTTTAGCACAGGCCTAAAGAGCTGGCTTTTAAAGCAGACCAAGGCAGGCCAGCAGCACGGTTCAATTCCCGTACCAGCCTCCCCGAACAGGCGCCGGAATGTGGCGACTAGGGGCTTTTCACAGTCACTTCATTTGAAGCCTACTTGTGACAATAAGCGATTTTCATTTCATTTCATTGCCGCTACACCACCAACGCCCCCGAAATAGCCAAACCTTTCAGAAATGAAATTCAGAAACATTTCCCCACATAAACACCAGGGGGTGTTTGGAACTCTCTTCCACAAATGGCAACGGAAGCCCGGTCAATTGTTAATTTTAAAAATTAAGAGTGATAAGATTTTTGTCCATCGAAGCTATGAAAGGGATGTGGGGCGAAGGTGGGTTTATGATGTTAGATCAGCCATGGCTGCATTGAATGGCAGAGCAGGCTGGATGGGCTAACCAGCCTCTTCCTGTTCTTCTGTCTTCCTTGGCCACTTCAGAGGGCAGCTGAGGGACAGCAATGCTAGCGTGGGACTGGAGTCACAAAGGGGCCTGGACCAGGGGACAGGATGGCATCTTTGCTCCCTGAACGGACCTTAGCGAACTAGTCGGCTTTTCACAAGCCAACAGCTTCATGCCAATTCTTGTTTTATTTTACCAAGTGTCACCATTCACACTGCCTCCCCCACTCCCCCCAGATTACTGTGAAAGCAATCTCTAACTACCAAAAGTAAGTGGGCAGATTGAAACAACAATTTAAGCCCCTTTTGACTGTCCAAAAAGCAAACCAAACACTTGGTACCACTGACGGCACTGGTCTGTGTACAGGAGTTTAAATGGAGAAAAAAATTAAACAGGCTGAATAATGAAATGTAAAACATTGAATGAAAGTTGTCCGAATCCTTCAATTGTTTTAAAAAGCTTGTTGGCGATTAGTAACCCTAATTCTGTGCAATAATTGCTAAGCGTGAAAAGAAATGCAGCAAGTCAGAGGTGGAGAGTGAACATTCTGGTCGGGGAGTGTCCGAAAGAGAGGTGTGCGTTTTCCCGAAACAGGCAGCTCTGCCATTAGTTACCACTCTCTTATTTTTCCCTCCTATTCCAGGAGCCCCATTGCCTGCCAGATGACCGTGAGATACCCATTCTCCTCTGGCAATGTGGCTTTGTGACTGTTCAGTAGGAGTGGCTGTGTGTCGACAGAACTATCCCCCATATGGGTAGGAAGCTCAACTTCCTTCTCGCCTTGCCCCAATGGTAATTCAGTCTGCAAAAGGGATTGCTGGACTGCTTGGACTTCAGTCACTCAAAGGCAGGTGCGCTGCAGTATCACGGTGTCAGATCACAGTGCTGCCTATCCCGCAGTGCTCCTTTCACGGTTTGTTAGAAGATTCATATACAATATTTCTACTAAACCATGCGCTAGCTATGAAGAGAGGTTGAGTAGATTAGGATTATTTTCATTAGAAAGACGGAGGTTGAGGGGGGACCTCATTGAGGTCTACAAAATCATAAGAGGTATAGACAGGGTGGATAGCAAGAAGCTTTTTCCCAAATGGGGGTGTCAATTACTAGGGGTCACGAGTTCAAGGTGAGAGGGGAAAAGTTTAAGGGAGATATGCGTGGAAAATTCTTTCCGCAGAGGGTGGTGGGTGCCTGGAATGCATTGCCGGCGGAGGTGGTAGAGGCGGGCACGATAGCGTCATTTAAGATGTATCTAGACACATGAATGGGCAGGGGGCAGAGGGATATAGATCCTTAGAAAATAGGCGACAGTTTTAGATCGAGGATCTGGATCGGTGCAGGCTTGGAGGGCCGAAGGGCCTGTTCCTGTGCTGTAATCTTTCTTTGTTCTTCAGGACCAAAAGTCTCTGAATTCAATCCTCACACCGAGCCCCAAGTTAGCAGACCGCGGCTGAGTTAGCATCAGATCCATCTATAGACGGATATTAAACTGTGGTGCGCCTCGTACAACATTCACATGGAACAAACAGTACTGGAAAGCAACCAGAAATGGGAAAAGGTAGGGCAGCACGGTGGCGCAGTGGGTTAGCCCTGCAGCCTCACGGCGCCGAGGTCCCAGGTTCGAACCCGGCTCTGGGTCACTGTCCGTGTGGAGTTTGCACATTCTCCCCGTGTCTGCGTGGGTTTCGCCCCCACAACCCAAAGATGTGCAGGGTAAGTGGATTGGCCACGCTAAATTGCCCCTTAATTGGGTAAAATGGATTGGGTACTCTAAATTAAAAAAAAAAAAGAGATGGGAAAAGGTGCTTCATTTTAGCACCTCTACAATAGGTTCAGGGTGCAATCCTCCTCCCCTCCCAGCCTTCTCCTCACAGATCAGGAATGAAACCTAGAGAGGCGAGGCTTCATTGCCCCCTAGGTGGTGCAGTTCCCCAGTGAGCCACCAGGGGAATCTGTACACGTCTGTAGCAGTTTCCCTCGCTATACATCAAATTAAAAAATAATAGAATTCAGCACGACAGCCCCAACACTGGTCAATTAAACAGTTATTAAAATTACAGGGAAGAAATTGCATTGGTGACACAATGTACACAAAATTACCCAGTCCTTCACTAATAGTCTCAGAGTTTGGAAATGCGGTTAAATCTAAAACTGTGGGGGGAAAATAAACATTTAAATTGAAGAATGTTTAATCCTTGTCATTCTCTGTCCATCTCCATATCATCAACTTCCACTGGCTCCTCCTCATCAAAGTATCTCTCCTCTTCATCACGACTTACGATGTCAAGATTGTCAAAGTCTGGATTGTCGTCGACAGCACTGAAAGCAGAACGGGATTTTAAATAACAGGAAGTGTTACTGAGGCCTCCTAACCAGAACTGGCTCTTCCTCCTCCCCTAAATTTTGGGGTAAATGTCCTTCGGGTGTCAGCAGTTCGCTGCTGGTTTGCCCACATGGCTATTCCTCATGTGTGAACCCTTAGAGCAAATAATGGAAAAGGTAAGGAAGAACAAACTTGTATTTATGGAGCAGGATGTCTTCAAAGTGCCTGACAGCCATAATAATCTTTATTAGTGTCACAAGTAGGCTTACAGTAACATTGCAATGATCTTGCTGTGAAAATCCCCCAGTCGCCACACTCCGGCGCCTGTTCGGGTACACTGAAGAAGAATTCAGATTGTCCAATTCACCCAACAAGCACGTCTTTCGGGACTTGTGGGGGGAAACCAGAGCACCCGGAGGAAACCCACGCAGACACGGGGAGAACGTGCAGACTCCGCACAGACAGTGACCTAAGCTGGGAATCGAACACAGCGTCTCTGGCGCTGTGAAGCAACAGTGCTAACCACTGTGTTGCACTTCACCCTTTTGAAGGGTTGCAATGTAGGAAACACAGCAGCCAATTTGCACACAGGAAGCTCCTGTACAGCCAAGTGTCAGACAATCCATTGTCGCTACTGAGGGTCAGGTGTCGGCCCTCGACACTGAGGAGAACGCACTTGCTTGGAATACAGTCGTGAATGCCCCCCTGCCGCCTCAAAACAACCCTTCAGAAAACACAAGGGGCCTTAGCTTAACGTCTCCCCTGAACAAACCGTTTGGCAGTGCAGCACCTTCCCGGTACTGCGGCGGAGTGTCAGTCCTGAACCCACAGCCCTCTGAGAATGCTACCCACTGACTCTCTGTTAACTTAACACAGAAACAACCGAAAGAAAGCGCTTCAAAGACACGAGGGTGCCGAGCCAGTTTACCAAATTACACTGTTGCTGCAGCTGAGAAATGGTAAACAGTTTCTTTTTGGTTAATCTAAAAGATTATTTTCAAGGTTCTAGACAAGAAGGAACAAAATCTGACAAACTTTTTTCCCCCCCTCATATAAAAAATAGTACATCGAGATAACAAATGATAATGTGTTTTTCAAAATAAAATAATGAGGTCAAGGACCAGTCCTATAAGTTAGATATTACTTTACGGAATGGGGGGTGCATTAAGTGAAGCGTGGTGGGAAGGAGACGAGTTTGGGCTATGAAAAGCCAGAGACGGTAGGAAGAAAGGCAGACTGAAGGAGTTTAGAGAGTTTTCACAGTTTTGAAATCCAGGGATAGAATGAGGAGGGATTGAAAGGGGCACGGTCCTCTGCTGCATAGGGAATGGGGCCAGGCGAGTGTTGAAGACTGGACAGCCGGGAAGGGGGGGTCGTGGAAGGCCCGAGGCCTGGGGGAAAGATTCGGTGGGGGGGGGGGGGGGGAGACCTCATTGCAGTATGGGTTGGGCAGAGGAATGGGCGACGGGCCAGCAGAGAAGGTGAAGGGGTGATCAACCAGCATCGTGGCCACCCAAGTAAAATGGGAGGAAACCTGGAAGGAGAGGGATAGAAGAAAAACGCGAAGAACTGAATCATGGTTTCAACGCGAGACTGAGGGGAAACTTTAGAGACATGTTAATCATCTTGGTATCAACAGAGAGAGAGAGGGGAGAGAGAGAGAGGAGGGGGAGAGAGAGGGAGAGAGAGAGAGAAAGGAGAGAGAGAGAGGAGGTGAGAGGAGAGATAAGACAGAGATAGAGAGAGCGAGAGCAAGAGGAGAGAGAGAGACAGACAGACAAGAATGGTATTGGTGTGAGAAGCTGAAATCTTGGAAGAGGGATATTATCTGGGATACGGAGTGCATTTGGGTCAGGAATCTGGATTTATACGGGAGTGGGACAATTTGGGATTGTTCTTTCCAAGAGCTGGCACAGGCTCGGGGATGTACGGTGGCCGTGCGTGCTGTATGACTCTCCTCTCTGTGTAGGTATATGGTGGTCACCTGTAGTCAAACTCTCTGTCTTCCCCATCCAGGAAACGCTGGTACATGCGACTCACAAATTCCTCCCTCAGCATGGATCTCTCATCATCACTGGGTACCCAGTCTTCAGCTTTAGACTCAGGGTTGTCGTCTAGACGGAATGAGGAGCATCAATGTCACAACTACAAATACACAATTAAAAAGCAATCTCATTCATGGGACGTGGACGTGTCTGGCAAGGCTAATATTTCTTCTCCAACCCCAATCCCCCAAACTGTGTGTCCTTGCTTGGCCAGTTCAGAGGGCAGATAGGAGTCAACCACATTTCCCTGTATCTGGAGTCACATACAGGCCAGTCCAGGATAGGATTCCCTTCCCTAAATTACCATAAGACGATAAGGCATAGCAGCAAAATTGGGCCATTCTCACCATCGGGTCCACTCCACCATTCAATCATGGCTGATATTTTTCTCATCCCCATTCTCCTGCCTTCTCCCCATAACCCCTGATCCCCTCATTAATCAAGGACCTATCTATCTCTGCCTTAAAGACACAAGTGATTTGGCCTCCACTGCCTTCTGCGGCAATGAGTTCCACAGATTCACCACCTTCTGGCAGAAGAAATTACCCCTTACCTGTTTTAAAGGATCGTCCCTTTAGTCTGAGATGGTGTCCTCTGCTTCTAGTTTTTCCGACAAGTGGAAACATCCTCTCCGTGTCCACTCTATCCAGGCCTCACAGTTTCAATAAGTTTCAATAAGATCCCACCCTCATGTTTCTAGATTCCAATGAGCACAGGCCCAGAGTCCTCAACCTTTCCTTGTACGACAAGCTCTTCATTCCTGGGATCATTCTTGTGAACCTCCTCTGGACCCTTTCCAAGACCAGCACATCCTTCCTTAGATATGGGGCCCAAAACTGCTCACAATACTCCAAATGGGGTCTGACCAGAGCATTATACAGCCTCAGCAGTACATCCCTGGTCTTGTATTCTAGCTCTCTCGACATGAATGCTAACATTGCATTCCACATGAGTGAATCAGAAAGGTTTTTTTTTTTATAAACCCATGCTTCTGGATCTAGAATCTGGGTCCCTGGATTATTAATCCAGTAACGATGCTGCCCACTCCCTCAGTTTGGGCTCAGTATCTCAAATCTAAGGAACAAATATTCATATTGGGTTGGTTGCTCCTGGTCACTGCCCAACAGTCTGTTCTGTCGTGCTCCCTCATTCAAATAATGTGCCGACATTTATTAATAATAATAACCTTTTATTGTCACAAGTAGAAAGTTACTGTGAAAAGCCCCTAGTCGCCACATTACAGCATCTGTCCGGGTACAGAGGGAGAATTCAGAAGTCTCAGCTGGTACGGGAATTGAACCCGCGCTGCTGGCCTTGTTCTGCATCACAAACCAGCTGTCTAGCCCACTGAGCTAACTAGCTCTTGCGTGCGCATTTAACGTGTGAAGATTAGCCTCTTGGGCTGGGTACAAAGAATAGGAGTCAATGCCTTCAGTCGAAAAGGGGGGGGGGGGGGGGGAAATGTTAGTGACGGAACAACATTCTAATGTTCAGTCCTGTCTTCCTGCCCAATAAACCCAGAGGCAAAAACATACCTTCCTCCTCATCCTCCTCTTCCTCCTCCAAACAGGCATCCTCCCTTTCCTGCTGCCACTGTAGCCTTTCCTGCACAATCTTTTCCTGATAAGTGTTCATCAGCAGGTCAGACAGACACATGGCATTGCCCAGGTTTTTGCAGCTCTCAGCCACCACCTCCTCCTCTGTCATGTACTGTCTAATATACTGTTCGTAGAGCAAAGGATCTCGAGTTCGCATCTGCTCATCGCTGAAGTACTCCCCATCTGCAGAAAAAAAAAGGGTGACATTAGCAAAGATATCTACTGGCCCATTTCCCCCAGAGACCAGAGCACAACGACCACAAATGGCTCACGCAGCGGAGGCGCTGAGGGGGTCCTGCACCGTCGAGGTTATATTTTTGAATTGAGACATTAAACTCAGGCACTTACAGATGAATGTAAAAGATCCCACAGCACTATCCATAGAATCCCCACAGTGCAGGAGACCATCTGACCAATCCAGTCTGCACTGACCCTCCAAAAGAACACCCTACCTAGGCCCACTCCCCCGTAATCCCACCCTAACCTGCACATCTTTGGACACCAAAGGAAAATTGATCACGGCCAATTCACCTCACCTGCACATCGTTGAACTGCAGGAAGAAACTGGAGCACCAGGGGTGAAACCCACGCAGACACGGGTAGAATGTGCAAACTCCACACAGACAGTCACCCGAGGCCGGAATTGAACCCGGGTCCGGAGTTGAAGGCGGATCCCTGGCGCTGTGAGGCAGCAGTGCTAATCACTGTGTCAGCACTGCTTGGAAGAGGATCATGGGAAAGGGGAAATTGGTTCTTAACCAAACCATTGCCCATCCAATGAAAAAAAAACCAGCGGAGAAATATTTTAATCTATTTTTCCTTCCGCTGTGGAAAAGGGTTGGGATGGTGGTGCAGTGGTAATGTCACTGGGCTGGTAATCCGCTCGACCCAAGGCTAATGGTCTGGGGGACACGGGTTCAAATCCCCCCAAGGACAGCTGATGGAATGTAAATTTGATTTAAAAAATCTGGAATTGAAAGCTTGTCTCAGTAACGGCGACCGTGGCAACTATCATCGATTGTCGCAAAAACCCATCTGGTTCACTAATGTCCCCTTTAGGGAAGGAAATCTGCCCTCCTTACCCGGTCTGGCCGACATGTGACTCCAGACCCACAGCCATGTGGTTGTCCATTAACTATGCTCTGAAATCTTCAAACAAGACACTAAGCTCAGCATGGGCAACATATATTGGCCTCACCATGAGTGAATTAAAAAAATATAACTTCTCTTTTTAAAGAACGGTTAGAAAGACAGAGAACAGGTGGCACAGTGGTTAGCACTGCTGCCTTGGGCACTAAGGACCCAGGTTCAACCCCGGGTCACTGTCTGTGTGGAGTTTGCACATTCTCCCTGTTTCTGCGTGGGTCTCACCTCCACAAGCCAAAGATGTGCAGGGTATGTAGATTGGCCACGCTAAATCGCCCCTTAATTGGAAAAACATAATTGGGTACTCTAAATTTAAAAAAAAAAAACAGGAAGACAGAACATTGAAAATTGAGAATGTTTGATGCAGAGGCAGAGGTGCCACAAGTGGGTTCTAACTGGGTGTGAAGATAAATATCTGCATAGATTAAATGGAAGGGACTATTTGTAAATCACTGAGAGACAGGAGCTAAGATGCAGCAATGGGCATCTTGTGTTGAAATTAAAACCGCTTACTGTCACAAGTAGGCTTCAAATGAAGTTACTGTGAAAAGCCCCTAGTCGCCACATTCCGGCGCCTGTTCGGGGAGGCTGGTGCGGGAATTGTACCGTGCTGCTGGCCTGCCTTGGTCTGCTTTCAAAGCCAGTGATTTAGCCCTGTGCTAAACAGCCCCTACATCCAACAATTGGTTTTGATTGTAGCCCAGAAAATAAGATGACTTTCTTCCTTTTCCTGTTAACAACAAGTCAAAAGAGAAAAGAATTTAATCTCAGTTCTTATTGGATACAAATCCACAGCAATAAAACTTGCAATTGTTTGAAACAAAACTAGCAAGCTCACTCAGTGGGCATGGCAGGATTGAGAAACATTGCTGAGATATATTAGAGGGAGCTTTGATTCTTATCTCAGCTGGAAGTTCTCCTTGTTGACACGAGACAAACACACACAGAAAAATAAAGAGAGGAAATCTGAAATGGAAACAGAAAGTGCTGGAAAATATCACCAAGTCCGGCGGCATCAGGAGAGAGAAAAACAGAGTTGATGTTCCGAGACCAATGGTGGCTGACTCTTCTCCAGTCGGCATGGTGGGGCAGTGGTTAGCATTGCTGCCTCACGGCGCTGAGGACCCGGGTTCGATCCCCACCCTGGGTCACTGTCCGTGTGGAGTTTGCACATTCTCCCCCTGTTTGCGTGGATTCCCCCCCCCCCCCCCCCCACAACCCAAAGATGTGCAGGGTAGGTGGATTGGCCACGCTAAATTGCCCCTTAATTGGGTAAACAATAATTTTTAAAATTAATCTCTATGTGGCCTTCCCCCTCCCTATCTCCTTAATCTCCTCCAGCTTCACAACTCAGATGTTGGAATTCAGATCTCTGGTGCATTCCGGATTTTAATCATTCAGCTGCCTGGTCTCAAGCTCTCCACTTCACCTTCCTCCTTTAAAATGCTCCTTACAACTTACCTCTTTGATCAAGCTTTTGGTCATCTGATCTAATGTCTCCTTAAGTGGCTTGGTGTGTATTGTTTTAGAAAGCTCCGTGAAGCACCCTGGGACTTAAAGGTGCTTTATAAAAAGGAGTTGTTGTTTGTGGTAGTTCTTGATCGCAACCACAGCGAGAATTGGACCTCATACCATCCAGTCCGAGGGCAATACCCCTCCTGGAAAGTAAAGGTTTGAATTATTGGGTTACAATTAGTTTATATTGAGGGACCAAATATTCAGCCTCCAGGGCACAGCTGGCATAAGTAAGGAAAATATGACCCAGTCAATCTGAAATTTCAATAGAAATTTAAAAAAAATGTCCCAAGAAAAGCAAATTAAATCATGTTCTCACTGTCTTTAACATTGCACACTGGCACAATGCCTTCCATTCATGAATTACTCCTCAATTCTCACCGTCTATGGAAAATAGTGCTGGGGAAAATCAGGAGCTGCCAGAACCATCGAAAGGCAGCATCTTCCTAAAGGTGGGGCAGGGAACAAAATAACGAGCATCTTTTTGCACATCACCTTTAATCAGCTTCTGCAGGGCCGCATATCTCTTGTTGCGGACGTTTGTCCGGGCAGTTTTCTTCATGGAAGACTTCCTAATTTCTTTGCAGTAAAAAGTAACTTCATAGTTGCCTGCCAAATGGTTGAAACAGATCAGATGCTCCTCTTTGATGATTTTGTGAAAACGTTCCAGGAACACCACCGGCTTACACCAGAAAAGGTCCTTGATGATGTCCAGCTTCTGGTCATACACAAGATCAGGCTCGTCCATCTGCTGGCTTTTGATCTGAGCCTTGCTACTGGCGATGGCATGAAACATGCTGTTTAGTGAAGCATCCATGGCTTCTTCCTGCTGCTGGGCGGGAAGCTCCTTCATCACTTCGGCAATTTCCTCTGGCGAGGCAGGAGCAGGGGACCGATTCTGATTCTCGATCTCATTTGGGGTGACACAACCCTCACCAGAGATTACGGGCATCTCCTCCATCTGGCTTCCTGAGTGACACCATCCGGAGAAGGATTGCTCGCTGGCGCAGCAACTTCCAAGAAATCTTGCGTTTGTGGGCCTATGAACAAGGCAATTTTCACATTAATTATGCAGATTACTGTCACACGTTTAAAAAAAATTACAGCACAATTTGGGGAGGAGATTTGTTTCTGGATTGAAAGTGATGAAATGTACAGCAGGCCCCAGTCCGTAGAATATAGTGCAGCAGGAGGCTGACTAGCTCCTGCCTAGAGCGAGCCAATCTTCAGGGGAAAACTCAGATGGAACATTCCATGTAAACGGAATTATGTGATGTCCTATTTCAGACAATGCACAGATGCACCATAGAAAGCATCCTATCTGGATGCATCACAGCCTGGTATGGCAACTGCTCGACCCAGGACCGCAAGAAACTTCAGAGTCGTGAACACAGCTCAGTCCATCACACAAACCTGCCCCCCATCCATTGACTCCATCTACACCTCCCACTGCCTGGGGAAAACGGGCAGCATCATCAAAGACCCCTCCCACCCGGCTTACTCACTCTTCCAACTTCTTCCATCGGGCAGAAGATACAGAAGTCTGAGAACACGCACAAACAGACTCAAAAACAGCTTCTTCTCCACTGTTACCAGACTCCTAAACCACCCTCTTATGGACTGACCTCATTAACACTACACCCGTGTGCTTCATCCGATGCCGGTGCTTACGTAGTTACATTGTGTACCTTGTGTTGCCCTATTATGTATTTTCTTTTATTCCCTTTTCTTCCCATGTACTTAATGATCTGTTGGGCTGCGAGCAGAAAAATAGTTTTCACTGTGCCTCGGTACACGTGACAATAAACAAATCCAACGACTGCCCCACAGTGCATTCTTTTTTAAATTTAGATTCCCAGCTTTGCTTATCCTCTGCAAATGTTTTGCTGGATTTGACCTTTGCCTCATGCTTTCCAAATCACATTTCTGACAGCTGATGTAAACACTCACATTACCATTAGAGTTTTACTGTAAGGGTAGCACGGTAGTTAGCACTGCTGCCTCATGCACTGAGGACCCGGGTTCGATCCCGGCCCCGGGTCACTGTCTGTGTGGAGCTTGCACATTCTCCCAGTGTCTGCGTGGGTCTCACCCCCACAACCCGAAGGTGTGCAGGGTAGGTGGATTGGCCATAATAAATTGCCCCTTAAGTGTAAAAAAAATGAATTGGGTACTCTAAATTTATTTCAAAAAGTGAGTGAAGAGATTCACAATGTGCTGGTGAGCTGTTGTCGGCAGCTGGGGAAAGGGTTTTTTAGGAAGGGGCTCTGGGCCTTCAGCAAAGCCCCAGTCCCTAGCCCCCCATAGGCAGCACAGTAGCACAAGTGGATAGCATTGTGGCTTCATAGCGCCAGGGTCCAAGGTTTGATTCCCCACTGGGTCACTATCCGTGCGGAGTCTGCACATTCTCCCCGTGTCTGCGTGGGTTTCCTCCGGGTGCTTCGGTTTCCTCCCACATTCCAAAGATGTGCAGATTAGGTGGATTGGCCATGATAAATTGCCCTTCATGACCAGAAAGGTTAGGAGGGGTTATTGGGTTACGGGGATAGGGTGTGAGGACTTAAGTGGGTCGGTGCAGACTCAATGGGCCGAATGGCCTCCTTCTGCACTGTATGTTCTATGTTCAATTCCCCCACCCCCCCAGGTCTAATCCCAGGCCCACAGCTCCCAGTTCCCTTGCCCCAGCCCCCCGTTTCACAGGCCCGTACCCAGTCACCAACCCCCAGTCCTCAACACACCCCCTCCCCGGTCCCCAACACCCTTGCCCCAGCCCGTAGGCCCCCCCTCCTAGCCCCGTTGCCCCAGCCCCAGCCCCCTTCCCAGCTCCTAGCCCCCAGGCTCCCAATCCCCAGTCCCCCCGCTCCCAGCCCCCAGCTCCCAGGCCCAGTCCCCCCGCTCCCAGCCTCACCCCTGGCCTCCTGCAGCCGCTCCATCGCCTCACCTGCTGGGCTGGGGGTGGCCTGTGTGTGAATCAGTCTCAGACCGTTTTGTCCCCGGGGCCCAGGCGGGGGTTTCTTTTCCCGAAGCCACAATCCGGAAGTAGGAGCGGACCGGCCCCGCCCCAAAGCGGGTCCTCCTGCGGGAGGGGGAACTGATGGCGGCTCAAACGTTCCGGTCCCTCTGAGCAGCCCGGCCCTGCTGCTCAGCACAGCCTCTCTGAAATGTCCCCTCATTATTAAACTCATGGGTTAAATTAGTGGGAATAAATACAATTTCCGATCCTTTGCATCTTATATTCAACATCTATGTCTGGAATAGAATAGGATCCCAACAGTGCTGAAGGAGGTCATTCAGCTCATCAACCCTTCGAAAGACAACCCCACCTACATCCAATCCCCAGCCCTCGACCTGCAACGCCACCCTTTTTTTAAAGTATAAATTTAGAGAATCCAATTCTTTTTCTTCCAATTAAGGGGCAAATCAGCGAGGCCAGTCCACCTACCCTGCACATCTTTTGGGTTAAGGGGGTGAGACCCACGCAAACACAGGGAGAATGTGCAAACTCCAAACGGACAGTGACCCGGGGCCGAAGCTGGGTCCTCGGCACTGTGAGGCAGTAGTGCTAACCACTGCACCACCCCTGCAACTCCACCCGAAGGGGCAATTTATCATGGCCGATCCACCTAAACCTGCATGTTTTTGGACTGTGGGAGGAAACCGGAGCACCCGGAGGAAACCGACGCAGACACAGGGAGAACGTGCAGACTCCGAACAGACAGTGACCCAAAGTCGGAATCAAACCTGAATCCCTTGTCATCCTGGTGAATCTCCTCTACACTCTTTCCAGTTCAATCATATCCTTCCTATAGTGTGGCAACCAAGCTGCACACAGTACTGCACTGTGGCCTAACCAGTGTTTTATACAGCTCCATCATAACCTCCCTGTCCTTCTATTCTGTACCTCAGTGTAGAATCTCGACAGTTTAGAAGGAGGCTAATTGGCCCATTGAGTCTGCATCAACCCTCTAGGCCCAAGCCACCATCTTATCCCTGGAACCCCACCTAGCCCTTCCACACTCAGCGGCGATTTATCATGGCCAATCCATCTAACCTGCACACCTTTGGACTGTGGGAGGAAACCGGAGCACCCGGAGGAAACCCACGCAGACATGGGGAGAACGTGCAGACTCCACATTGACAGTGACCCAAGGCTGGAATTTAACCCGATTCCCAGCCGCTGTGAGGCAGCAGCGACAACCACAGTGCCACCGTCCCGCCCCTCTTCCTAAATTTATCCTTTGTCTCATCCTTATCCATAACCTTTGCCGTCTTAACCCCCGTATCGACCTGTCCTTCAGGGACCCAGGGCCACCAGAAGGTCACTGGCACTTCCCAGCGTGGGGTTATTGACAAAAAGTTGGATTGCAGCATAGCCGAAGGATCGGGAATTCTGCCACCTCTAGGAATGGGAAATAGGAACCAAAATCAAAACTATTTTATTGCGAGGCAGCGCGGTGGCGCAGTGGTTAGCACTGCAGTCTCACGGCGCCGAGGTCCCAGGTTCGATCCCGGCCCCGGGTCACTGTCCGTGTGGAGTTTCACATTCTCCCCGTGTCTACGTGGGTTTCGCCCCCACAACCAAAGATGTGCAGGTTAGGCGGATTGGCCACACTAAATTGCCCCTTAATTGGAACAAATGAATTGGGTACTGTAAATTTATTTTAAAAATAGAAAGAAAAACTATTTTTTGGGCACTGGGGGCCTCAGAGGAGGGAAGGGGGGGAACTGGATGGGCGGGGCTGGGAGCGACTGACTGGAGGGCGGGGCTGGGAGTGACTGACAGGAGGGGGGGGCTGGGAGTGACTGACAGGAGGGGGGGCTGGGAGCGACTGACAGGAGGGCGGGGTTGGCTGGCAGGTGAGCGGGGCTGGGAGTGACTGACAGGAGGGCGGGGCTGGGAGTGACTGGCAGGAGGGCGGGGCTGGGAGTGACTGACAGGTGGGCGGGGGTGCCAGTGCTTGACAGGAGAACGGGGCTGGGAGTGCCTGGGGGCGGAATGCTGTGACTGATGTGAGGAAGGGGGCGGGGCGCCAAGCCGTGACTGACAGGGGGGCGGGAGAGACGTTAGCGAATCAGAGACGGGCTGAAACCGGCAGTGGGCGAGGCGGGATGTGACTGACAGGAGGGCGGGAGCAGTGGAGGCGAATCAGAGACGGGCAGAGCCTGACAGGGGGCGGGGCGCACGGACTTGTAGTGACGTCACAAGGCAACCCCTGGCGGTCAGTTCGGGTAGCCCCGTTCCACCGCAGCGTGACGCTGGCGTGACCGAGAGAGCAGCACCGGCACCAGGAGCACACACACCAGCACCGGGCCAGCGGCACCGGGAGAGCGGCAGCCACACAGCCAGTGAGCGGGGGCTGGGTCCGCGGGCCGGGCTGGGAGGGGGGCTGGGTCCGCGGGCCGGGCTGGGAGGGGGGCTGGGTCCGCGGGCCGGGCTGGGAGGGGGGCTGGGTCCGCGGGCCGGGCTGGGAGGGGGGCTGGGTCCGCGGGCCGGGCTGGGAGGGGGGCTGGGTCCGCGGGCCGGGCTGGGAGGGGGGCTGGGTCCGCGGGCCGCCGCTCCAGCTGGTGCCGACAGGCGCCCGCCGGGTGTAGGCCCCGGGGTCGGGGTGGGGCCCGGGGGTGGGGGTCGGGGTGGGGCCCGGGGGTGGGGGTCGGGGTGGGGCCCGGGGGTGGGGGTCGGGGTGGGGCCCGGGGGTGGGGCCCGGGGGTGGGGGTCGGGGTGGGGCCCGGGGGTGGGGCCCGGGGGTGGGGGTCGGGGTGGGGCCCGGGGGTGGGGGTCGGGGTGGGGCCCGGGGGTGGGGGTCGGGGTGGGGCCCGGGGGTGGGGGTCGGGGTGGGGCCCGGGGGTGGGGGTCGGGGTGGGGCCCGGGGGTTGGGGTGGGGGTCGGGGTGGGGGTCGGGGTGGGGCCCGGGGGTGGGGGGTCGGGGTGGGGCCCGGGGGTGGGGGGTGGGGGTCGGGGTGGGGCCTGGGGGTGGGGGTGGGGCCTGGGGGTGGGGGTCGGGGTGGGGCCTGGGGGTGGGGGTCGGGGTGGGGCCTGGGGGTCGGGGGTGGGGGGAGCCCCTCCCCCCTCCTCTCCCCTCCTCTCCCCTCCCCCCCTCCCCCCTCCTCCCCCCCTCCCCCCCTGCTCCTGCTGCAACTGTTTCTGGAACCTTCCCCCCCCCCCCCCATGGGGTCGGTTTTTTGGGGGGACAAGACACAAATGTCAGGATGCCAGGAACCACCTGCAGGGAAACAGGTGTCAACAGCACGTAGCGCAGTGGTTAGCACTATGGCTTCACAGCTCCAGGGTCCCAGGTTCGATTCCCGGCTTGGGTCACTGTCTGTGCGGAGTCTGCACATCCTCCCCGTGTCTGCGTGGGTTTCCTCCGGGTGCTCCGGTTTCCTCCCACAGTCCAAAGATGTGCAGGTTAGGTGGATTGGCCCTTAGTGTCCAAAATTGCCCTTAGTGTCCAAAATTGCCCTTAGTGTTGGGTGGGGTGGGGTTATGGGGTTAGGATGGAGGTGTTGACCTTGGGTAGGGTGCTCTTTCAAAGAGCTGGTGCAGACTCGATGGGCCGAATGGCCTCCTTCTGCACTGTAAATTCTATGAACAGGGCAGGGGGTTTGGGGGGAGATGGGGTGGGAGTGGTATGGGGGTGTGTGGTTTGGGGGAGATGGGGGGGTGTGGTTTGGGGGAGATGGGGGGGTGAGTGGTTTGGGTGGAGATGGGGGGGTGAGTGGTTTTGGGGGAGAGGGGGGTGAGTGGGTTTGGGGGAGATGAGGTGAGTGGTTTTGGGGGAGATGGGTTTACGGTTTGGGGGAGATGAGGTGAGTGGTTTTGGAGAGATGGTGAGGTGAATGGTTTTGGGGGAGATCGGGAGGTGATGGATTTTGGGGAGGTGAGTGGTTTCGGGGGAGATGAGAAGGTGAGTGGTTTCGGGGCAGATGAGGTGAGTGGTTTTGGGGAGATGGGGGGTTGAGTGGTTTTGGGGACATGGGAGGTGAGTGGTTTTGGGGGAGATGGGGGGGTGAGTGGTTTTGGGGGAGATGGGGGGGGTGAGTGGTTTTGGGGGAGATGGGGGGGTGAGTGGTTTTGGGGGAGATGGGGGGGTGAGTGGTTTTGGGGGAGATGGAGGGGTGAGTGGTTTTGGGGGAGATGGGGGGGGTGAGTGGTTTTGGGGGAGATGGGGGGGTGAGTGGTTTTGGGGGAGATGGGGGGGGTGAGTGGTTTTGGGGGAGATGGGGGGGGTGAGTGGTTTTGGGGGAGATGGGGGTGAGTGGTTTTGGGGGCGATGGGGGGTGAGTGGTTTTGGGGGAGATGGCGCGTGAGCGGTTTTGGGGGTGTGTGGGGTTTTGGGGGAGTTGGGGGGTGAGTGGTTTTGGGGGAGATGGGGGTGAGTGGTTTTGGGGGAGATGGGGTGAGTGGTTTTGGGGGAGATGGCGCGTGAGCGGTTTTGGGGGTGTGTGGGGTTTTGGGGGAGTTGGGGGGTGAGTGGTTTTGGGGGAGATGGGGGTGAGTGGTTTTGGGGGAGATGGGGGTGAGTGGTTTTGGGGGAGATGGGGGTGAGTGGTTTTGGGGGAGATGGGGTGACTGTTTGGCAGAGATGGGTGAGTGGTTTTGGGGGAGATCCGGAGGTGACGGGTTTTGGGGGAGAGGGGGGTGAGCGGGTTTGGGGGAGAGGGGTGAGCGGTTTTGGGTGTGTGGGTTTGGGGAGAGGGGGAGAGGAGCGTCAGTGGGTTTGGGGGAGAGGGGGTGAGCGGGTTTGGGGGAGAGGAGCGTCAGTGGGTTTGGGGGAGAGGGGGGTGAGCGGGTTTGGGGAGGGGGGTGAGCGGGTTTGGGGGAGGGGCATGGGGGGTGAGCGGGTTTGGGGGAGAGGAGCGTCAGTGGGTTTGGGGGAGAGGGGGCTGAGCGGGTTTGGGGGAGAGGGGGCTGAGCGGGTTTGGGGGAGAGGGGGCTGAGCGGGTTTGGGGGAGAGGGGGCTGAGCGGGTTTGGGGGAGAGGGGGCTGAGCGGGTTTGGGGGAGAGGGGGCTGAGCGGGTTTGGGGGAGAGGGGGCTGAGCGGGTTTGGGGGAGAGGGGGCTGAGCGGGAGAGGGGGCTGAGCGGGTTTGGGGGAGAGGGGGCTGAGCGGGTTTGGGGGAGAGGGGGCTGAGCGGGTTTGGGGGAGAGGGGGCTGAGCGGGTTTGGGGGAGAGGGGGCTGAGCGGGTTTGGGGGAGAGGGGGCTGAGCGGGTTTGGGGGCTGAGCGGGTTTGGGGGAGAGGGGGCTGAGCGGGTTTGGGGGCTGAGCGGGTTTGGGGGAGAGGGGGCTGAGCGGGTTTGGGGGAGGGGGGGTGAGCAGGTTTGGGGGTGAGCGTGTTTGGGGGAGAGGAGCGTCAGTGGGTTTGGGGGAGAGGGGGGGTGAGCGTGTTTGGGGGAGAGGGGGCTGAGCGTGTTTGGGGGAGAGGGGGCTGAGCGTGTTTGGGGGAGAGGGGGCTGAGCGTGTTTGGGGGAGAGGGGGCTGAGCGTGTTTGGGGGAGAGGGGGCTGAGCGTGTTTGGGGGAGAGGGGGCTGAGCGTGTTTGGGGGAAGAGGGGGCTGAGCGGGTTTGGGGGAGAGGGGGCTGAGCGGGTTTGGGGGAGAGGGGGCTGAGCGGGTTTGGGGGGGGAGGGGGGTGAGCGGGTTTGGGGGAGAGGGGGGTGAGCGGGTTTGGGTGAGCGGGTTTGGGGGAGAGGGAGGTGAGTGGGTTTGGGGGAGAGGGGGTGAGCAGGTTTGGGGGAGAGGAGCGTCAGTGGGTTTGGGGAGAGGGGGGCTGAGCGTGTTTGGGGGAGAGGGGGGCTGAGCGTGTTTGGGGGAGAGGGGGCTGAGCGTGTTTGGGGGAGAGGGGGCTGAGCGTGTTTGGGGGAGAGGGGGCTGAGCGTGTTTGGGGGAGAGGGGGCTGAGCGTGTTTGGGGGAGAGGGGGCTGAGCGTGTTTGGGGGAGAGGGGGCTGAGCGTGTTTGGGGGAGAGGGGGCTGAGCGTGTTTGGGGGAGAGGGGGCTGAGCGTGTTTGGGGGAGAGGGGGCTGAGCGTGTTTGGGGGAGAGGGGGCTGAGCGTGTTTGGGGGAGAGGGGGCTGAGCGTGTTTGGGGGAGAGGGGGCTGAGCGTGTTTGGGGGAGAGGGGGCTGAGCGTGTTTGGGGGAGAGGGGGCTGAGCGTGTTTGGGGGAGAGGGGGCTGAGCGTGTTTGGGGGAGAGGGGGCTGAGCGTGTTTGGGGGAGAGGGGGCTGAGCGTGTTTGGGGGAGAGGGGGCTGAGCGTGTTTGGGGGAGAGGGGGCTGAGCGTGTTTGGGGGAGAGGGGGCTGAGCGTGTTTGGGGGAGAGGGGGCTGAGCGTGTTTGGGGGAGAGGGGGCTGAGCGTGTTTGGGGGAGAGGGGGCTGAGCGTGTTTGGGGGAGAGGGGGCTGAGCGTGTTTGGGGGAGAGGGGGCTGAGCGTGTTTGGGGGAGAGGGGGCTGAGCGTGTTTGGGGGAGAGGGGGCTGAGCGTGTTTGGGGGAGAGGGGGCTGAGCGTGTTTGGGGGAGAGGGGGCTGAGCGTGTTTGGGGGAGAGGGGGCTGAGCGTGTTTGGGGGAGAGGGGGCTGAGCGTGTTTGGGGGAGAGGGGGCTGAGCGTGTTTGGGGGAGAGGGGGCTGAGCGTGTTTGGGGGAGAGGGGGCTGAGCGTGTTTGGGGGAGAGGGGGCTGAGCGTGTTTGGGGGAGAGGGGGCTGAGCGTGTTTGGGGGAGAGGGGGCTGAGCGTGTTTGGGGGAGAGGGGGCTGAGCGTGTTTGGGGGAGAGGGGGCTGAGCGTGTTTGGGGGAGAGGGGGCTGAGCGTGTTTGGGGGAGAGGGGGCTGAGCGTGTTTGGGGGAGAGGGGGCTGAGCGTGTTTGGGGGAGAGGGGGCTGAGCGTGTTTGGGGGAGAGGGGGCTGAGCGTGTTTGGGGGAGAGGGGGCTGAGCGTGTTTGGGGGAGAGGGGGCTGAGCGTGTTTGGGGGAGAGGGGGCTGAGCGTGTTTGGGGGAGAGGGGGCTGAGCGTGTTTGGGGGAGAGGGGGCTGAGCGTGTTTGGGGGAGAGGGGGCTGAGCGTGTTTGGGGGAGAGGGGGCTGAGCGTGTTTGGGGGAGAGGGGGCTGAGCGTGTTTGGGGGAGAGGGGGGTGAGCGTGTTTGGGGGAGAGGGGGGTGAGCGTGTTTGGGGGAGAGGGGGGTGAGCGTGTTTGGGGGAGAGGGGGGTGAGCGTCAGTGGGTTTGGGGGAGAGGGAGGTGAGCGTCAGTGGGTTTGGGGGAGAGGGAGGTGAGCGTCAGTGGGTTTGGGGGAGAGGGGGGTGAGCGGGTTTGGGGGAGAGGGAGGTGAGCGGGTTTGGGGGAGAGCGGGTTTGGGGGAGAGGGGGCTGAGCGTGTTTGGGGGAGAGGGGGCTGAGCGTGTTTGGGGGAGAGGGGGCTGAGCGTGTTTGGGGGAGAGGGGGCTGAGCGTGTTTGGGGGAGAGGGGGCTGAGCGTGTTTGGGGGAGAGGGGGTGAGCAGGTTTGGGGGAGAGGAGCGTCAGTGGGTTTGGGGAGAGGGGGGCTGAGCGTGTTTGGGGGAGAGGGGGGCTGAGCGTGTTTGGGGGAGAGGGGGCTGAGCGTGTTTGGGGGAGAGGGGGCTGAGCGTGTTTGGGGGAGAGGGGGCTGAGCGTGTTTGGGGGAGAGGGGGCTGAGCGTGTTTGGGGGAGAGGGGGCTGAGCGTGTTTGGGGGAGAGGGGGCTGAGCGTGTTTGGGGGAGAGGGGGCTGAGCGTGTTTGGGGGAGAGGGGGCTGAGCGTGTTTGGGGGAGAGGGGGCTGAGCGTGTTTGGGGGAGAGGGGGGTGAGCGTGTTTGGGGGAGAGGGGGGTGAGCGTGTTTGGGGGAGAGGGGGCTGAGCGTGTTTGGGGGAGAGGGGGCTGAGCGTGTTTGGGGGAGAGGGGGGTGAGCGTGTTTGGGGGAGAGGGGGGTGAGCGTGTTTGGGGGAGAGGGGGGTGAGCGTGTTTGGGGGAGAGGGGGGGTGAGCGTCAGTGGGTTTGGGGGAGAGGGAGGTGAGCGTCAGTGGGTTTGGGGTAGAGGGGGGTGAGCGGGTTTGGGGGAGAGGGGTTGAGCAGTTTTGGGGGAGAGCGGGTTTGGGGGAGAGCGGGTTTGGGGGTGAGCAGGTTTGGGGGTGAGCGGGTTTGGGGGAGAGGAGCTGAGCAGGTTTGGGGGTGAGCGGGTTTGGGGGAGAGGAGCGTCAGTGGGTTTGGGGAGAGGGGGGCTGAGCGTGTTTGGGGGAGAGGGGGGCTGAGCGTGTTTGGGGGAGAGGGCGCTGAGCGTGTTTGGGGGAGAGGGCGCTGAGCGTGTTTGGGGGAGAGGGGGCTGAGCGTGTTTGGGGGAGAGGGGGCTGAGCGTGTTTGGGGGAGAGGGGGCTGAGCGTGTTTGGGGGAGAGGGGGCTGAGCGTGTTTGGGGGAGAGGGGGCTGAGCGTGTTTGGGGGAGAGGGGGCTGAGCGTGTTTGGGGGAGAGGGGGCTGAGCGTGTTTGGGGGAGAGGGGGCTGAGCGTGTTTGGGGGAGAGGGGGCTGAGCGTGTTTGGGGGAGAGGGGGCTGAGCGTGTTTGGGGGAGAGGGGGCTGAGCGTGTTTGGGGGAGAGGGGGCTGAGCGTGTTTGGGGGAGAGGGGGCTGAGCGTGTTTGGGGGAGAGGGGGCTGAGCGTGTTTGGGGGAGAGGGGGCTGAGCGTGTTTGGGGGAGAGGGGGCTGAGCGTGTTTGGGGGAGAGGGGGCTGAGCGTGTTTGGGGGAGAGGGGGCTGAGCGTGTTTGGGGGAGAGGGGGCTGAGCGTGTTTGGGGGAGAGGGGGCTGAGCGTGTTTGGGGGAGAGGGGGCTGAGCGTGTTTGGGGGAGAGGGGGCTGAGCGTGTTTGGGGGAGAGGGGGCTGAGCGTGTTTGGGGGAGAGGGGGCTGAGCGTGTTTGGGGGAGAGGGGGCTGAGCGTGTTTGGGGGAGAGGGGGCTGAGCGTGTTTGGGGGAGAGGGGGCTGAGCGTGTTTGGGGGAGAGGGGGCTGAGCGTGTTTGGGGGAGAGGGGGCTGAGCGTGTTTGGGGGAGAGGGGGCTGAGCGTGTTTGGGGGAGAGGGGGCTGAGCGTGTTTGGGGGAGAGGGGGCTGAGCGTGTTTGGGGGAGAGGGGGCTGAGCGTGTTTGGGGGAGAGGGGGCTGAGCGTGTTTGGGGGAGAGGGGGCTGAGCGTGTTTGGGGGAGAGGGGGCTGAGCGTGTTTGGGGGAGAGGGGGCTGAGCGTGTTTGGGGGAGAGGGGGCTGAGCGTGTTTGGGGGAGAGGGGGCTGAGCGTGTTTGGGGGAGAGGGGGCTGAGCGTGTTTGGGGGAGAGGGGGCTGAGCGTGTTTGGGGGAGAGGGGGCTGAGCGTGTTTGGGGGAGAGGGGGCTGAGCGTGTTTGGGGGAGAGGGGGCTGAGCGTGTTTGGGGGAGAGGGGGCTGAGCGTGTTTGGGGGAGAGGGGGCTGAGCGTGTTTGGGGGAGAGGGGGCTGAGCGTGTTTGGGGGAGAGGGGGCTGAGCGTGTTTGGGGGAGAGGGGGCTGAGCGTGTTTGGGGGAGAGGGGGCTGAGCGTGTTTGGGGGAGAGGGGGCTGAGCGTGTTTGGGGGAGAGGGGGCTGAGCGTGTTTGGGGGAGAGGGGGCTGAGCGTGTTTGGGGGAGAGGGGGCTGAGCGTGTTTGGGGGAGAGGGGGGTGAGCGTGTTTGGGGGAGAGGGGGGTGAGCGTGTTTGGGGGAGAGGGGGGTGAGCGTCAGTGGGTTTGGGGGAGAGGGAGGTGAGCGTCAGTGGGTTTGGGGTAGAGGGGGGTGAGCGGGTTTGGGGGAGAGGGGGTGAGCAGTTTTGGGGGAGAGGGGTTGAGCGGGTTTGGGGGAGAGGGAGGTGAGCGGGTTTGGGGGAGAGCGGGTTTGGGGGAGAGGGGGCTGAGCGTGTTTGGGGGAGAGGGGGCTGAGCGTGTTTGGGGGAGAGGGGGCTGAGCGTGTTTGGGGGAGAGGGGGCTGAGCGTGTTTGGGGGAGAGGGGGCTGAGCGTGTTTGGGGGAGAGGGGGCTGAGCGTGTTTGGGGGAGAGGGGGCTGAGCGTGTTTGGGGGAGAGGGGGCTGAGCGTGTTTGGGGGAGAGGGGGTGAGCAGGTTTGGGGGAGAGGAGCGTCAGTGGGTTTGGGGAGAGGGGGGCTGAGCGTGTTTGGGGGAGAGGGGGGCTGAGCGTGTTTGGGGGAGAGGGGGCTGAGCGTGTTTGGGGGAGAGGGGGCTGAGCGTGTTTGGGGGAGAGGGGGCTGAGCGTGTTTGGGGGAGAGGGGGCTGAGCGTGTTTGGGGGAGAGGGGGCTGAGCGTGTTTGGGGGAGAGGGGGCTGAGCGTGTTTGGGGGAGAGGGGGCTGAGCGTGTTTGGGGGAGAGGGGGCTGAGCGTGTTTGGGGGAGAGGGGGCTGAGCGTGTTTGGGGGAGAGGGGGCTGAGCGTGTTTGGGGGAGAGGGGGCTGAGCGTGTTTGGGGGAGAGGGGGCTGAGCGTGTTTGGGGGAGAGGGGGCTGAGCGTGTTTGGGGGAGAGGGGGCTGAGCGGGTTTGGGGGAGAGGGGGGTGAGCGGGTTTGGGGGAGAGGGGGGTGAGCGGGTTTGGGGGAGAGGGGGGTGAGCGGGTTTGGGGGAGAGGGGGGTGAGCGGGTTTGGGGGAGAGGGGGGTGAGCGTCAGTGGGTTTGGGGGAGAGGGGGGTGAGCGTCAGTGGGTTTGGGGTAGAGGGGGGTGAGCGGGTTTGGGGGAGGGGGGGTGAGCGGGTTTGGGGGAGAGGGGTTGAGCGGGTTTGGGGGAGAGGGGTTGAGCGGGTTTGGGGGAGAGGGGGTGTCAGTGGTTTGGGGCCGGAGGGCTCTGGGATTATTCAGAATTTTGCACCGTTGCCCTTTTCTGCATTTAGGGGAGGCTGGACAAATAATTGGGGGTGTCACTTACTCGTTCTTAGGGTCTTAGTCAGAATGGAGGCTGCTGTGTTTTCCAGTGCACTCAGTGCCAAAGGTGTTGCAAGATGTATTTGCTCACCCTGATTCTAACATCTGTCTGCAGGATGTTATCTAATCCAAAGATTGATGTGCCATGTGGTGAATTTTGAACAATCTGATTGTTTGAGTTGACCTTAAGAGTTGCTTAACTGAGGTGTCCACTTGGTGGGTTAAAACGTATGAGATTGGTCCCTAGTTGTTGAGCTACAACATGGAAATGCGATGCCCAGGGTTATACAAATAACTGAGCCAGTTGTTAATGCCTGGAACATTAATTCAAATTTACACTCCATAATTTACAGATCCTTTGTCTCATTGTTCACTTGTACCTGTGTCGCCCAGAGCAGTCACAGATACTGTCCAGCCTATTTAAAGGTGCTGCTATGTGAATGCACTGCCTTGTGTCCTGAGGTGCCCTGAAGTTAATTGGTGGAAATTGCTCTGGGTTAATGACTGGTTAGCTGAAAAGAATCTTGCAGGACACAGTGTGTAGACATTCAAAGCTTGGATGTATTTCTGTTTAACACAGGCTGGAGTAGATGCTTTTTTTCTGCTTGTATCGTACTGTTAAATGGAGACAAATTGAAATTGGGCAAGTTGCCAACCTGACCTTAAGTTGATTACAAGTTATCTACATGTGACCTATTGAGCCATAGTGTCTCATTGGACCAGTGGTCATATGCTTCTCTCTGGTAGCTGGTAAGACGCATCCAGTCTGTCCGAAATTCCACTCTTGACACCGCAACATAATTGTAATCTTCTTTCAGGATTCATAAAATCAGCAGTTCAAAATGAACGGTTGCCGCGTGTTCATTGGTCGCCTGAGCCCTCAGGTCAGAGAACGGGATGTGGAAAAGTTCTTCAAAGGTTATGGACGGATTCGTGAAATTGACCTGAAGAGAGGCTTTGGGTTTGTGGTGAGTACTTTGCCATTTGTTGGGGGGGGGGGTCTTTTCAGTGTTCAGGAAGCTGTGCTGCTCTCATAGATGTTTTGAAACATAAAATTATTCTTGTGTTTTTAAACAAAAACAAGAGATGGACTTTTTGGGGCTGTTGCTTGCAGCAGGATTTGAATGTTCCCTCAGTACAGCTGTGACACCTCCTGCGTGGTTGCACCTACATATACAAATATTTGTAGCTGATTTCCCAGGTGAGTTTAGTAGAATTCATTGCTTAATAAACTTTATTTAAGTAATGTGATGTAAGTGACTTGTTTTCTTATCCTGGTTTTATTCTGTTTTTCTTCTCAAATAAAGTGACGCCTATCGTTATTGAAACTGAAAATCACTTATTGTCGCAAGTAGGCTTCAAATGAAGTTCGTGTGAAAAGCCCCTAGTCACCACATTCCGGCGCCTGTTCGGGGAGGCTGGTACGGGAATTGAACCGTGCTGCTGGCCTGCCTTGGTCTGCTTTCAAAGCCAGCGAATTAGCCCTGTGCTAAACCAGCTCCGATGTACCATTGTACTATTGCTGCTTTAAAAAGGCTTCAGTGGCCACATCATTTCTGTGGTTGGCCCAATTAGATTGTTGTGATTAATGGATGTTGTTGGGGCAGGGTGCTCAGTGAAGTTGATGGCATTGAATTTTACGGGGAGTGTTTGTGTGTGTGTTTCCATTTTACGGCCAGACCATCCTTCTGCAAACACACAGCCTAAATATGCAAAGTGGTCAATCTGACAGCTATTGGGCTGAATTTTAAAAATCCGTCTTGTAGAAGTTGAGACCCTTAGTATTGTAGTGTGTGCGACATGTGGCTTTGTCTCGTATCCAGCAGTAAGATTAAAAAACAAACATTATTGGCTATTCTGAGATTCAAACACTCCCAGCAGCAACGGCTAGTTCTCCTTTCTTATTGGCTTAATTGAATGTCTGCTATAATTTATCTCCATCACCCCCCCCCCTCCATTTGATTAATTTTCTTTTAAGCTTGAGTGAGGTTTGAGTGAGCAGCCTTGACTAATTTGCTGTTGTGATGTGAACAATCCAGTTACTATCCTAAAGAGATTTCCCTCTATGTTACACCACTAACCTGATTGCAGCTGTATGATCCTCTGTTCTCAAACTCCCTTTCCCTATGTGCTACAGGGGGGTTATCATTTCAGCTAACCGAGAAAAAGGGGGTGGTTGGTTCTGATTTGATTAGTGATCCGCTAGAGGAACTATGATAAAGGGTACATTGTGTTTTCGGCTGTAAAATGCTAAGTTTTTCTCATGCGGTGTCTAAACCGTTTTTCTGACTTGTTCTCGGGATTTGAACATTCTTGGTACTTAAGAACTAGGAGTCGGCCATGTGGCCTTTCAAGCCTGCTCCGCCATTCAATGAGATAATGGCTGATCTTTTGTGGACTCAGCTCCACTTTCCCGCCCTTTATTCCCTTACGGTTATTGTTCATCCCATTGCCGTGTTGGGACAATTGAGATACTAAAAGGCAACCGTGTGCGATTGGGCAGTGTACTCTCTCCATGGAGGATGTCGCTGAACCCGCTGTCTTTGTTTTTTTACGCACCAATTGAACCGATTCTGTTTTTTTCTTGTCCTGGTAGAATTTGATTTTGTGCCTCTGGGGTGGGAATCTGGTACGAAAGCCATTAATTTTCTGACGCTGTTTACCAATTTTAGTCGTTGAATGAACTGAATTGATTTTTGCTATCCTTGTTTAGGAATTTGATGACGCCCGAGATGCAGATGATGCCGTTTATGAGCTGAACGGGAAGGAGCTGTTCCGGGAGAGGTGGGTTTTCAATTAGTCAGCAAATAATCACAATTCTTTGTATTTACATTGAACAGTATCTAATAGGAAATTTATCCAGCGGCTTTCCAAGGATGTTCCAAATTAAATTTTACAGGAGCTGGAATATCTAATTGCCACTTCAAGATACCATTAGTTGTAACAACTGACATTTTAACCGTCCTTCAAACATACTGCTCGCATACACCAAGTTGAAGGTTAATGCACATTTTAAGCATTGGGTTTGATTCCCAGTCTGCTGATTGCAGCTGAGACAGCGATTTGGTTAAAGTGGGGAGAGGTTAGCCTGTGTTTATACTCCTTTTGCCTGCGAGCTGCGTGGGTGTGAGGATATCCGAATGTGGGTCGAATGCGGTCAGTGCGAAGGGGGAAAAAAATATAATCAAATCTTGGTGCAAATTCCATCAGCCTCCTGAACCCTTCAGATTTGTGGTGAGTTTCATGATTCATGTGTGTGTTGACCAGATTTCGGGCTTCAATAGTAACAGTAGACTTCCTGGTCCCAAAATGTTAACATCTATTGAAGGTGACAAACCCTCTACAGGAAGTTGACTGGCGCACTTGTCGAATTTATCAGGAGAAACACTCATTTCTCAATAGATTGTTTTCCATTCTTAATTGATCATGGGACTGATACGTGGGTAAACATTCTATACAGCATAGAGTTTAAATGGAGAAATTAGCAAAGCACACTTTGGAAGCAGTATTGTGACGAGGAAGTATTCAGTGAACGGCCTGACACTGGGAAGTTCCGAGGAACAAAGGGACCTTGGCGTGTTTATCCATAGTTTTCTAAAGGCTGAAGGGCAGGTTAATAGGGTGGTGAATTTATCAATCGAGGCAGAGATTACAAAAGCAGGGAGGTCATGTTGGAGTTGTATAAAACTTTGGTGAGGCCACAGCTGGAGTACTGTGCGCAGTTCTGGTCGCCACATTATAGGAAGGATGTGATTGCACTGGAGGGGGTACAGAGGCGATTCACCAGGATGTTGCCTGGATGGAACAGTTAAGAGAGGTTGGATAGGCTTGGGTTGTTTTCGCTGGAGCGGAGAAGATTGAGGTGACAAGATTTTGAGGGGCATGGACAGGGTGGATATCATAGAATTTGCAGTGCAGAAGGAGGCTATTCGGCCCATCGAGTCTGCACTGGCTCTTGGAAAGAGCACCCTACCCAAGGTCAACACCTCCGCCCTATCCCCATAACCCAGTAACCCCACCCAACACTAAGGGCAATTTTGGACACTAAGGGCAATTTATCATGGCCAATCCACCTAACCTGCACATCTTTGGACTGTGGGAGGAAACCGGAGCACCCGGAGGAAACCCACGCACACACGGGGAGGATGTGCAGACTCCGCACAGACAGTGACCCAAGCCGGAATCGAACCTGGGACCCTGGAGCTGTGAAGCAATTGTGCTATCCACAAGGCTACCGTGCTGCCCTAGGGAGCAGCTGTTCCCCTTAGTTGAAGGGTCCGTTACGAGTTCAAGGTGAGGGGCAGGAGATTTAGGGGGGATTTAAGGAAAAGCATTTTTACCCAGAGGGTGGTGACGTTCTGGATTGCACTGCCTGCGTCGGTGCAGACTCGATGGGCCAAAGAGCCTCCTCTGCACTGTATTGTAATATTCTCAAGTTGCCAAAAACCTTCACCGCTACCTCTTCATTGTTTTTCCCGTCCTGCTCTGTAGCGTCTTACCTTTGAGTTCCATTTCTGCATCATTCGGCCTTGTAGCTAAGCCCAATTCTGAACTCTTGTCTCCGAGGGTCTAGTGTCTGTGGTTGGAAAAGGCTGGCTCATCAGTGTGGACTTGGGCACCTTCTTGTCTGTGGTCAGTGCCGCCTTCAGCCTCTGAACTCATGGGGCTGCTTTTATTAGTAATCGTTCAAAATGATTGAGGATATATCTAACTAACAGGTTTCCTTGTATCAGTTGTAACTTGTGTTCTGCTGCAAAGAATGTTTATTCAGTAAAATGTCTGGTTTACATTTCCGTATTGTGCTTGGATAAGCACATGATGTACAATTTCAACGTTATCTTGCTTGCAACTAGTACATATATGTAGCTTTTCTGGTTTCAATGAATTGCTTTTTAAAACTCTAGGATCACAGTGGAGCTTGCAAAGGCACCACCTCGGAGAGGAGGGGGCAGGTTTGGTGGAAGATTTAACTATTACCGCCCCAGAAGTGAGCGAAGCAGTGGACTCAGGTAAATGGGATGGATTGGGGAGGGTGGGGGGCATAGGAAATGCTGGAGTGTTCAGCGTGTCTGCCTGGATGTTGGGGGTGTTAGTGCAGTCTCTAAATTTGCAGGGAATGCTTAAACATGAGACTGGCGTTCAGGAACTGTACAAACAGCAAGGAAATGCCCACTCCTGCCACCGGGAACCTTCTTTGCTTCCCTCGCCCTCTGGCATTCACTGTAACCATTTGCACCGCCCCACTGCCCCACCCCAGCATCTTCCCTTGGTATCCAGTGAATAAACTCTTATCACGCACCACTTCCGTTTTTCCTTTGTCTTGTTCTATCGATCCTTCCCCTGCCTTGAGTTGCACCTTGTTCGTCTTGTAACATCTTCCAGTTCTAGTTGAAGGTCGTTGATCTGAGACATCTGCTGCTTGTTTCTCTCCTCCCCGCCCCGCCCCAGAACACACTCGCTCAAGCTGGGAGAGGGGGTGCAGGGGTCAGCAAACTCGCCAAACTGGCCATCCTTCACCTTTTGAGCTGAGAAAGTGAGTGAGGATTTCACTGCTTTGCTGTCGCTGGGCTGTTTTCTTCAGTCCCAACTTCCAGCAGGCGCATGGGATCACCATTCCGCACCGAAGGAGACCATTTAGTCCATCAGGGCTGGCACTCTGTCTACATAACTCAGTTTCTCATCCCTCGAGCATTTTCAAATCTTCAGCACCCGCTGGTACCAAGAACTGGGCACAATCTGCAATTGAGGCTGAACCAGTGTTCTAAAATAAATCTTATCCTTTTGTACTCTATGCATTTATTTATAAAGCCCAAGATCCCATATGCTGTTTTTTAAAATGTTTTTCTTTCCAATTAAGGGACAATTTAGCGTGGCCAATCCACCTACCCTGCACATCTTTGGATTGTGGGGTGGGACCCACGCAGACATGAGGATCCCACATGCTTTTTTAACTACTTTCTCAATCTGCCCTGCCAACTTTAATGATTCACCCCCCCCCTTTCATTTTGACTCTCCTCTCTATCAAAATGAATCATCTTCATCATTCTCTGCATTAGATTTCATTGCCACGTCTCTGCTCAGTCACTAGCCTATCTCCTCTCGTTTATCCTTACAGTTCACAGAGTGGCTTGGTTTTGAAGTGCCCTGTGTACCCAAGTCTAGATCATTAATATGGATCAAGAAAAGCAGTGGCCTTGATACTGAGCAATCCCACTCCCTACCTTCCCTACTCTCAAAAACAACAGTTTTTTCATTCTGAAAATACTTTCATTATGATTTGGACAGCATCCATGGTAAAGACAGATGCAGATATCTCAACTATCCTTTCTGGCTCCGTGCGATATTCCCTTCTTTGTTTCCAAATCAGCCATCTCCTCGCGCTACACTATTAGCTGCCAGTCTCTTCTCATACTCTTGTCTTCACCCCTCACTTCATCTTGTGCTTCCCTTCTGAACCATCTCCCAAGCCATCCTGACTTGAAACTACATTTGTTGTTTCTTCAATTGCTGGGTCAAAAATCCTGGCGCCTCCTCTCGAACACCACTCTCTGGCAGTACCTTCACTACTGGCTGTAGCAGTTTAAGATGTTGCTCTCTGTCACCACTGTAAGCAATTGGGGTTCAGCCATCAAAAAAGGCTTTGGCAGCAATGCAGATATCTCTTGAATGAGCCCTGGTTGACTTCTCACCTTGAAGCAGACTCCAGGATCCTTGCCATCTCCTCAGTGGAGGTGGTTGATTCTACACAGACCAGAATTGAACCTGCAACCTGTATTCGCTATTATATTGGCATTTTTTGCTTTTAATTAATGGTTTCCTTTACTGCAATTTCAGATATGGACCTCCTGTTCGTACTGACTATCGACTGATTGTGAAGAATCTCTCTTCCCGTGTTAGCTGGCAGGTGGGTTCTGATATTCTAATGTAAAAAGTTGACATGAATTTAGCAAACTAAAAAAATATATATTTCTTCTGGGTATGTGTGCTTAAAGATACATGGATCATAACTTCATAAATATAACCCTAGCCTACATTAACCTGCATGTGGCGCTGTCTATCCATTTGTGTGTGTAAATATTCTAAAGAAATCAGAGTAGGTCCTTTGAGACCACTCTGGAATAATGTCAGCAGTGACCACTCTTAAAAGTTTTTAACTCTAGCCTCTTGACACATGATTCCCGAGCAATAATCTTTTAAAAGTTCTTCAATGGACTCTGTATCTTTCTGGCTTCTGGGATAAATATGCTTTACATTCTCCGAACCAGTTTGCCTGGACACTTTCCCTGGAATTTTAGGCAGGTGTTGTGTCGTACACCAGTGGAAGGTGAGAAATTTGCTCCCAAGATCGCTGTCTACATTGTCCTTGATCGAGTGGCTTATGAGATGCCTGACTGTAAAACATTTCTCCAAAATGGAGTCCTGATCTCACCTCAGCTCCTGGGTACTGATGCCGGGAAATGATTGGGCTAATCAATCTTGAGACTGATGTGTTAAAGGACCATTGTACGGCACCATCTGTACTTTTGATTCATTGAACAACTGAGCCTTGATCGCCAATGCATTCCTGCATATATAATTATTTTTAATGATTCACAACGTTCTGACCTCCATTCTGTCAGTGTGAATGGTGTTCTATAGTTTGACATTGGGAGTTTGATGTGAGGAAATCCTGAAGTTGTCTGGGTAACTATGGTTGCAGAGCAAGTTTCAGATTAGGGCGGTTTACCCTTAAAAACTTTTGCTTTTCATTCCCCTGTCTGTCCTCCCCTCCCCAACCTGTCCACAAACTTCACAATAGTTTACTGCTTGAATACTTGCTAAAAAGGTTGCCACTTGTCTTATCAGTGGATCAGTGCTATGCACAGAGACCTGCCCAACCTTCTCGCCCTTAGCCCCAATGGTAACTGCCTTTTCAGAAAAGGACACGTAGATAATACCCACCCAGAATGTTGCATGATATTTGCGTTTTTCGGTTATTTTTGTGAAAATATGATCCAGGGAGGCATATCTGATTTAATTAGCATTTGTGTGATGAAATCTAATGGTATTCTGCACGGATGTAATAACCATTACATTTCTGATTTAAAATATTAATGGAAACTCCAGTTTAATTGTGATGAATGTAGACTGTATGTAAATCTGATGGCTTAATATTGTTTGGAAATGAATGACCATTTGACTAAATTTGAAAACCTTTGTTTAGCAGCTTGTCGTGAGGTCATTCGCATTTTGACCAGGAGTTCCCTTTTCTCGTGTTGTCGCGTCCTGTTTCTGGAAAAGGTCCCGTGTTGACTAATTTGCCAGTCGGCTCCCACGATTATTCAGGCAGCTGGACGCGGGTTCTGGGTTGTACTGATCCTAGGGTCACCGATGGCGTCGACACCTGTCGCATCCCCCGTCCTGGTGTAAGAAAAAAAACGTGTCGATCTCGCTTGGAGGCTTGGCAGGAGATTGACTTGTGAGGTGGCCGAGCCTTCACACAACCCATGATTATTGGTGACACTTAACCCAGGGTGGCAGGCACATTCGGTGCCACTGAGGGAGGGCCATGTCCCAAGAAGCTGTATCGAGAGGGTATTGTATTGAGTGGGTGTACCCTTTGCTTAGATGCATCATGTTAGGGCATGGAGGGTTGCCTAAAATTGTAATCGTTTGGGTAACCCAGCGCTAATTTAAAATTTAATTGTATTTTTAATATTGTGGAATAGGGATGTCATGATATTGTACATAATATTCGGAGATTTTATGCCTCCAGGGATCAACAATCCCCCCTGGACGATCATCACCTGCCTCACTGGTTAAATGGCTTGAAACATAAGATGGCATGAATATTTGAACAATTTGAAGCGAGTAGCGTGAATGAAATGGAGTCAGGGCACTACATAGTGATTACCCCTTCCACCCGTGACAAAATGCTCGATTTATCGAGAGACTGTACTGCCAGTGGTCAAGATGCAGTAATGAACGAGCAGTGCACGGCAAATGCATTCGATCAACAAGTCAGGGAGGGAATTAAAAAAAATTAAGAGTATACAATTTTTCTTTTCCAATTAAGGGGCAATTTAGTGTGGCCAATCCACCTACCCTGCACATCTTTGAGTTGTGGGGGTGAGACCATGCAGACACGGGGACAATGTGCAAACTCCTCACGGACAGTGATCCAGGACCCCCCCCCCCCCACTGTGGCTGATGATTTTTGGAAGTGATTAGAGCTGTCGGCAACCAAGGTGTTTTCCTCACTTGGTTGAGTGTGAATTGAAAGAAGTCTGGTCACCGAGGCAGCTGATGTGATGAAGGCCACTTTGGAATTTTGATGTCTTATCACTGGAGCTTTGTAACGCAGACTTGCAGCATGGAAAAATTGCTGTATTTAATCGTCTCTCGCAGTCCATAATGTGCTCCCATGTGCCTAATTTTTTTGGAGGGGTCATATTCTTCCTTGCACTATGAAGAATGGTTAACGGGCAAGTTTTAGATCTGGTTTTGTCACCAGGCAGGTGTCGCTTGTTTAGACTGATGGGTAAAGCCGCTACTCTGGGTATCGATCACTTGCTGTAATTCACTTAGTCAAACTAAGCCCCATAGCATGACATCCCAATTCTGAGACTGTTGTAACTGATATTACTGTGCAGTGCTTTTTAACTTCCTCTCTGAACTGAGTTTTAAAGGATTTTCCTGTTTGTAGGATCTGAAGGACATCATGCGACAGGCTGGTGAAGTGACGTTCACCGATGCTCACAGAGTCCACAATAATGAAGGGTAAGAGATGAAATCAATTGGCGTGAGAGTGGGGGCCCTACACACGGGCGCCTGGTGAGTCAGAATGAACATTTTGATAGGCATCACCATTGTTGGAAACCCTGCTGACCACATTTAACGGTGAACTTTATAACAACGGGTTGGAGGAAGCTGGCAAGTGTTGAGGGAATTCTTCAGTTTATTCCCCTACCAGGGAGGCCGAGTTAGGAAGTGACTGACGCACATGATTGCATCCGCAGATGACTGAAGGGTGATGCTGGAAGTAGACTGCCTTTGCGGTGGAGAAAGTGTAGAGTTGGAAGCTCAGTCCAGTCAAATAAGACGGTGCAGTCTCGGGAGTAAGCCTGAGGCAGTGACCAGGGCGGAGAATGGAGCCGGAGACAAGAGCACAATGTTTTTGGTGCAGGTTGGCGATGATGGTTTTGGTTTCCCCGATGCTTAACTAGAGGAAATTATGGCTCATCAGAGTATCCCATAATATTAAGCTTAAACACGGGCTGAAATGCTAATAAATGTATTAATGCTTTTGCTGCAATTAATGCATATAGAGAATGTTTTTCCCACATTCCCCTTTGTGTCAATGCTCTCCCCATCCAATGTCCGCCTGAATTAACGCTGCCCCATCTTACTTTGCGGTTCTGTGGTTTATGTTTTGCTGCAGTATTGTGGAGTTCGCTTCGTACAGTGATTTGAAAAATGCAATTGATAAACTGGACGGGAAGGAGATCAGTGGCCGGAGGGTGCAGCTGATTGAGGAACCACGGCGTCACAGGTAACCAGCAGCACGGGGGCAAACTGGCCAGATGTGAATTTGGACTCTGCTCGGCTGGATTGATGTTTCTAAAATGGATGTTTGGCGGTTTTATTCCAATTAGAAAGACATTTGTAGTGTGAGGGGAGGGGACTGTAAATTCCAGTTTACTAGTGCATGATTGCTGCTTATTTGTGAACTGCCTTGTGTGGAATAGACAGGCTGCAGACTGAGCTGCACCTCCTACACTCAAGCTGATTTTGTAGTTTACCAGCCAGTTACGAGACCGCATTGCTCAGCTGTTTATTAACACTGGGCTCCCCATTGCTTTTTTAAAAAAATATATTTTATTCAAAATTTTTGGCCAACCATAACAGTACATTGTGTATCTTTTACGCAGTAATATAACAATATAAATAACACTGGCCAGTTTTTTAAACAAGAAATAAATAATATATAAACAACATCAAAATTAAAATTAAAAAACAAAACTAAATGGCAACTGCCTTGTCCCAAATAAATACTCTCCAAAAATACAATTCAGCAGTCCAGTATACAATTACCTATAACAACAACCTATACATATTATACTTATACACTAACATCCCTGAGAGTCCTTCTGGTTCCTCCCCCGCCCCCCCCCCCCCCCCCCCCCCCCCCCCGGGCTGCTGCTGCTGTCTTCTTCTTTTCCATTCCCTCTATCTTTCTGTGAGGTATTCGACGAACGGTTGCCACCGCCTGGTGAACCCTTGAGCCGATCCCCTTAGGACGAACTTAATCCGTTCCAGCTTTATAAACCCTGCCATGTCATTTATCCAGGTCTCCACCCCCGGGGGCTTGGCTTCCTTCCACATCAACAGCATCCTGTGCCGGGCTACTAGGGACGCAAAGGCCAAAACATCAGCCTCTTTCGCCTCCTGCACTCCCGGCTCTTCTGCAACCCCGAATATAGCCAACCCCCAGCTTGGTTCGACCTGGACCCCCACCACCTTCGAAAGCACCTTTGTCACCCCCACCCAAAACCCCTGTAGTGCCGGACATGACCAGAACATGTGGGTGTGATTCGCTGGGCTTCTCGAGCATCTCGCACACCTATCCTCTACTCCAAAAAATTTACTGAGCCGTGCTCCAGTCATATGCGCCCTGTGTAACACCTTAAATTGTATCAGGCTTAGCCTGGCACACGAGGACGATGAGTTTACCCTACTTAGGGCATCAGCCCACAGCCCCTCCTCAATCTCCTCCCCCAGCTCTTCTTCCCATTTCCCTTTCAGCTCATCGACCAAAATCTCCCCCTCGTCCCTCATTTCCCTCTATATACCTTATATAGGTCTGATACCTTACCGTCCCCCACCCATGTCTTTGAGATCACTCTGTCCTGCACCTCCTGCGTCGGGAGCTGCGGGAATTCCCTCACCTGTTGCCTCGCAAAAGCCCTCAGTTGCAGATACCGGAATGCATTCCCTTGGGGCAACCCATATTTTTCGGTCAGCGCTCCCAGGCTTGCAAACGTCCCATCTACAAACAGATCTCTCAATTGTGTTACTCCTGCTCTTTGCCATGTTCCAAATCCCCCATCCATTCTCCCCGGAGCAAACCTGTGGTTATTTCTTATCGGGGACCACACCGAGGCTCCCGTCTTTCCCCTATGCCGTCTCCACTGCCCCCAAATTTTCAGAGTAGCCACCACCACTGGGCTTGTGGTGTATTTCTTCGGTGAGAACGGCAATGGGGCCGTCACCATAGCTTGTAGGCTAGTCCCCCTGCAGGACGCCCTCTCCAATCTCTTCCACGCTGCTCCCTCCTCTTCTCCCATCCACTTACATACCATTGAGATATTGGCGGCCCAGTAGTACTCGCTTAGGCTCGGTAGTGCCAGCCCCCCCCCCCATATCCCTACTACGCTGCAATAATCCCTTCCTCACTCTCGGGGTCTTCCCGGCCCACACAAAACTCATGATACTCTTCTCAATCCTTTTGAAAAAAGCCTTCGTGATCACCACCGGGAGGCACTGAAACACAAAGAGGAATCTCGGGAGGACCACCATTTTAACCGCCTGCACCCTCCCTGCCAGTGACAGGGATACCATGTCCCATCTCTTGAAGTCCTCTTCCATCTGTTCCACCAACCGCGTTAAATTTAACCTATGCAATGTACCCCAATTCTTGGCTATCTGGATCCCCAAGTAGCGAAAGTCCCTTGTTACCTTCCTCAGCGGTAAGTCCTCTATTTCTCTGCTCTGCTCCCCTGGATGCACCACAAACAACTCACTTTTCCCCATGTTCAGTTTATATCCTGAAAATTCTCCAAACTCCCCAAGTATCCGCATTATCGCTGGCATCCCCTCCGCCGGGTCCGCCACATACAACAACAAATCGTCCGCATACAGAGATACCCGGTGTTCTTCTCCTCCCCTGAGTACTCCCCTCCACTTCCTGGAACCCCTCAATGCTATTGCCAGGGGCTCAATCGCCAGTGCAAACAATAATGGGGACAGAGGACATCCCTGCCTCGTCCCTCTATGGAGCCGAAAATACGCAGACCCCCGTCCATTCGTGACCACGCTCGCCATCGGGGCCCTATACAGCAGCTGTACCCATCTAATATACTCATCTCCAAAGCCAAATCTCCTCAACACCTCCCACAAATAATCCCACTCCACTCTATCAAATGCTTTCTCGGCATCCATCGCCACCACTATCTCCGCTTCCCCCTCTGGTGGGGGCATCATCATTACCCCTAGCAGCCTCCGTATATTCGTATTCAGCTGTCTCCCCTTCACAAACCCAGGGCTCCCCATTGCTGAGGAACATACCCCACCATGGGGCTATTAGAACCAACTCCAAAAACAAAGACTCAAATAAGTCATTTTGAACATTGTGTTTATGTGATGCTAACTAATTCCACAGCCCTGGAGTCCTGCGTCTTCCTCTATTTCAAATCTAGATTTAGTCATCGAAGATCCAGTGATCTGACCCGTAACCACACCGTGGGGCGGTTGCTTTGTACATTTAGGGGCTGATTCATTGGGAATTGAAGTTGTCTGACTAATATTAGGATTACAGAATTGTTTTTCTGTATTGCACATTTTCAGAAACGTTTTTGGGCTTATAAACATGAGCATCTTGCCAGGTGTGGGTTGAGCCTTTGGCTGGTATTACCCACCATTGTGAGACATCTTCACTCTTATCAAAACAATATAACCAGCTTGTATTGATCGTTCTGTGCAGTTGGAGCTAGTAGTCTGCAATACGGTGTTCATTTTGCCCCAGCATCCTCACAACAGAGTGTTTGACTGGAGCTGTGGCGATTGGGGACAGCTAATGGGGAGATGAGATTGTATCATGTCCTGTCCTGTCTAGAGTCTCCTTGTTATAAACGTGCTGCCAAACCTGACATTTTCCTATCGCTGTGGCATGTGTTAACTCGAAGTTAGCTTAATAACTACTATCTAAGGGGAGAACTCTAGAATGATCTGTATTTTTTTGACTGCTTCCTTTGTCTTTCCAGGTCTTGGACCCGATCTCGCTCTAGAAGCTCTTCAAGATCCCGCAGCTACAAGGGTTCCAGAAGTGTGTCGCGATCTGCCAGCCGCTCGCCGAGCCGCAGCAGGTCTCGCTCCCGCAGCCGGTCACCAGCTCGTGATACCAAGCGGCAGAGGAATGAGTCGCGCTCACTGAGTCGCTCGCCTGAGGTCAAACGCCGCAGGAAACCGTCCCAATCGAGATCGCGATCAAATTCGCCTGCCAAATCGGCCCGCTCCTGGTCTGGCTCCCGGGACCAGTCCCCTGTCAACAGTGCAGAATAACCACCGTGTTGTAAAAGTGTTTTTATAATTTGCTAAGATTTTCTACGAAATGTTGGCCTCATTTTAGAACAAAAAAAATTCTGTCTGATGCTGGGGTTTGCGGTAGAAGTACTTCAGTTTTTATTTCCCGCGAAAACGTCAAACCTTACGATCCCATTCAAATACAGACACCGGGTTTAAATATATCTCTAAGAATAATTTGAATAGAAAGACTTGAGCATCGTAATTTTGTCCAGTATTTTTTAACAGCCTGATGGAATCTGCTACAATATTTTGAGGCCCCTTCACGTTCTAACAGTGTTGATTGAAAGTTTCCTCGACTGGAACAATCAGGGCATCGAGACAATTGCATGACTAATGTGGAGTTTCAAATAAAATTTGTGCACAGAGAAGATGACCGACTTTTCAGGCCCAAATTTGATTGGGCGCTCCTGTTATAGGACATTAAATAACTTAATTGAAATTTGTCGTTTTAGCGACCCAACTAATTGGCCAGTCTTATGAAGTGTGGTTCTAATGAAATGGGTCCGTTGTAAAGAAAAAAGTGCTTCCATTCACTGAGAAAACTGCTGAAAACCAAAAGTATTTTAACTCCCAAACTAGTTGCATTTAAACCCAAATCGAGCCACTGTTTCACCAGCACAAATGTTTAAAGCATTGTACAAAATGGCTGAACCTGTTGACCTTTCCACAAGGGGACGGAGGGGGCTAAAATATTTAAAATGTTATCCAGGAAACCGTTCCAGATTGGGTCAGTTCCTCTTTGAATTCCTACTGATTCAGGGACATTTTAATTTTTTTTCCTCTTTTAGTTTGGTTTGTGTTTCGTTAAAGCAGTGGTTTAGTTACTTTGGATTTTTGTGCGAGAGCACAGAGTATGCATCCTGCCTTTAGAGAACCCTGCTGCACTTGGAATTTGCTTCTAATGTGAAGCCCTAATTTGTGGTTGCGGAGTAGCCTGGCACTCCGAGGGGAGGGAGGCAGCTTCTGGGGGCGGAGGGCTGGAGTGCAGCAAGGGTAAAATGTGTATATATAGTTTTTGATTCACATGTTAATAGTTCATGCTTTATTTGGTTAATTTCACATTGTTTTAAAATATATATAAATTTATATTTAACATGACCCATTCTCTAACCAGTGGCTAGAGAACAACCTGGAATGTTGCTCTGCATTGGAACTGAATTTGAAGGAACAACAATGTACACCAATTCCAGATGTTTGTACTTGACAGTTTTATACAGAAACTATATCGCCCAATGTTCCATGTACCTATACTGTATCCTGCTAGTTTAGTCTATTGTGTACTACATACAGGCTGTGTATTGCTATCATTCCTTGTAGCAAGAAATGGTACTGCATTAAAAATTAGTTACAAGTGTCCTCTTCAGCATCTGCTTGTTTATTTTACCAGAGGGGAGTTTTAAGAATTTCAAAATTATGAAATGGTTTCGGGGTAAATGCTGAAGATGTGGATTCAGTGTCAGCCCAGCTCTATCAGGACATTCAGCACTCCTGCTGTGGTACATATTTGGCAATCTGAGGTTCTGGGGCAACTGGTGTAAGTAATAGGGGAAACCGTGGGTTCCAAGTTAGAGCACATCTCTGTACCTCCTTCCCTCCCCGCATACACACACTTCGTCTCGGTACCTCCTTCCCCCCGCATACACACTCTTAGTCTCAGTGCCTCCTTCCCTCCCCGCATACACACACTTCGTCTCGGTACTTCCTTCCCTCCCGCATACACACACTTGGTCTCGGTACCCCTCCTTCCCTCCCCGCATACGCACACTTAGTCTCGGTACCTCTCCTTCGCTCCCCGCATACACACATTTAGTCTCGGTACCTCCTTCCCTCCCCGCATACACACACTTAGTCTCAGTGCCTCCTTCCCTCCCGCATACACACACTTAGTCTCGGTACCCCTCCTTCCCTCCCCGCATACACACACTTAGTCTCGGTACCTCTCCTTCCCTCCCCGCATACACACACTTAGTCTCGGTACCTTCTTCCCTCCCCGCATACACACACTTAGTCTCGGTACCTCCTTCCCTCCCTGCATACACACACTTAGTCTCGATACCTCCTTCCCTCCCCACATACACACACTTAGTCTCGATACCTCTCCTTCCCTCCCCTCATATACACACTTAGCCTCGATACTCCTCCATCCCTCCCCGCATACACACACTTAGTCTCGATACCTCTCCTTCCCTCCCCGCATACACACACTTAGTCTCAGTACCTCCTTCCCTCCCCGCATACACACGCTTAGTCTCGATACCTCCTTCCCTCCCCTCATACACACACTTAGTCTCGGTACCCCTCCTTCCCTCCCCTCATACACACACTTAGTCTCGGTACCCCCTTCCCTCCCCTCATACACACGCTTAGTCTCGGTACCCCCTTCCCTCCCCTCATACACACGCTTAGTCTCGATACCTCCTTCCCTCCCCTCATACACACACTTAGTCTCGGTACCCCTCCTTCCCTCCCCTCATACACACACTTAGTCTCGGTACCCCCTTCCCTCCCCTCATACACACACTTAGTCTCGGTACCCCTCCTTCCCTCCCCTCATACACACACTTAGTCTCGGTACCTCCTTCCCTCCCCACATACACACACTTAGTCTCGATACCTCTCCTTCCCTCCCCTCATATACACACTTAGCCTCGATACTCCTCCATCCCTCCCCGCATACACACACTTAGTCTCGATACCTCCTTCCCTCCCACATACTCGCACTTAGTCTCGATACCTCTCCTTCCCTCCCCTCATATACACACTTAGCCTCGATACTCCTCCATCCCTCCCCGCATACACACACTTAGTCTCGATACCTCCTTCCCTCCCACATACTCGCACTTAGTCTCGATACCTCTCCTCCTTCCCCTCATACACACACTTCGTCTCGATACCTCTCCTCCCTCCCCTCATACACACACTTAGTCTCGATACCTCTCCCTCTCCTCATACACACTTAGTCTCGATACCTCTCCTTCCCTCCCGCATACACACTTAGTCTCGATACCTCTCCTTCCCTCCCCGCATACACACACTTAGTCTTGATACCTCTCCTTCACTCCCGCATACACACACTTTGCTGAGTTGACTGATGTCTAAAATGGAAAACTAAATTTATTTGCATTCTTCCGCTTGAGCAGAGTTCAAAAGGTACAATTAAGGTAAGTGGGGTTTTGATAAAATGGAATCCTGAAGTGCGGCCAGAGTGTGGACTTATGTCACAACATCTATTGATGTAACTTGATGGTTAGACTCGTGAGCCTGAAGTGTTCCACTTGGGCCAAAGTCTGATGGGAAAATTTCTTATAGCGGCTGTCTTAATGGTTACTCCTGTTCTGTGTGCCATTTACACTGTCATCACATGAATATTTAAATTCCACTGCATATTTCGTCAGTGTTGGCTGCAAGACCTATGATTGCTGATTAGAGGAATGAGATTAGTAATGGGGGGCGGCAGCAGAGTTATTACCAGAACAATCCTGGAACCACATTTATTTGAATTTAGAGTACCCAGTTCATTTTGTTTTCCCAATTAAGGGGCAATTTAGTGTGGCCGATCTACCTACCCTGCACATCTTTGGATTGTGGGGGTGAGACCCACGCAGACACGGGGAGAATGTGCAAACTCCACACGGACAGTGACCCGGGACCTTGGCACCGTGAGGCAACAGGGCTAACCACTGCGCCACCGTGCTCGGAACCACGTTATTTAATGGCAATCCTGACTTGCCCTAATTTAATTCTAGCAATCCCATTTCAGTGATTTCAGTGGACTGCCATGTTTTATCCCCAAATTTGTGAAGTGTTGCTTAATAGTGACCGTGGTGTGATATTTTCTTGAGCTGGTAATCTAGGGTAATGCTCTGGGGACCTGGGTTCGAATACCACCACGACAGCTGGTTCATTTTGAATTCAATAAAAGTCTGGAATTAAAAGTTTAATAAGAATATAAGACATAGGAGCAGAATTAGGCCACTCAGCCCATCGAGTCTACTCTGCTGTTCAATCATGGCTGATATTTTTCTCATCCCCATTCTCCTGCCTTCTCCCCATAACCCTTGATCCCCTTATTTTTTTTTAAATAAAATATTTT